>NC_092878.1:21951301-21963801 GCF_028372415.1 Notamacropus eugenii
ATTTTTTCCTTTAATAATCATGTTTGCCTAACCTTGTGCTTTTGGGCAAAGTTAAGTGACAGCTAAAAATTACCCGGATAATTTTGGAGAGAACAAATAATGTGTCTTGTTGATAGCAGAATGGGATTTCTTTTGGCCTGAGCTTCCTAAAAGAGTTCTCTACAGCGATTGGAAGAATAGTCTTACTTCATTATGGTTGGGCAGATATACACATAGATTCTGAACTTCAATAAAATGTATTCTGCAGTAATCTCTGGACTAAATCGCCCCTTCTCAATTGAAAGTGCAAAAATGCATATACACAAGAACGGGAAGATGCAAAGAAAAGTGTAGGGATAGAGGATGAGAGAAAAAAAAGAAAAAAGTTTTCCTGAGTGCAGAGGTCTTTACAGGCTGCACCACCACTCATAACCTTCCCCCTCCCCTCCCTTCCCCCCCCTCCCCCCCCCCAGTGCATCTCGTAGAACAGATTTGGCTCATATTTCAGCTTGTCTCTGCCAGTCTTCTCCTGTCCCTGGAGCTCAAATTCATTCCAACGGTCAGTTCAGTCCTCTCCTTGTAATTGCATTCGAACCTGAGGAAATAATTGCATTAGAGTAGATTACTTATAAGAGGCAGTTATCCATCTTTTCGGATTTGACAGAAGTTTATTAAACACACAAACATAAAAGCACTATCCTGGGTAGCTAGGATCTACAGAATGTCTTGAATAAGAAAATGAAAAGAATGCTTTTGAAATTCAACAGTGAATATGTAGTCTTATCTCAATAAACTTCAAAACCTATATCTAGGTTCGAGAATATAGCCACATTCAGTCCCTCTGCATCCCTCAAAACAACTATAATGGAAATAACTAGGAATTTATAAAACTCTCCCAAGTCCTTCTCCTAAACCGCCCCCCCCCCCCCCCCCACCTCTTTTCTCGGTTCTATACGGAGCTTTACTAAGTGCTCACATGTCAAAGCTACCGAGGTTTATAGCTATCTGGTACTGCCCCTGTCTTTTGGCATTGAGTACGTTGTAGAGAAAGGAGGACAGGAAATAGTGGTGGAGGGTGTGAAAGGGGGAAGAACTGGGAGTTCTTGGCAGTTTCCAAAGTTCGGACAGGTATCTGGATACGAGCTCCAAAAAGCACGTGCCAAAAAAATCTACACACACAAACACACCTTGACTGAGAGTACTGTCTCTATGTCGTTTTACATTAGATCCTGTGTGAAACTCAATGAGACCTGTGGGTTCTGTCCACTAGGAAGGAGGAATCTGTTATGGGGACTATTCCCGATAGTTTCGCTATATCCTTCATCTTGCCCAGAAAATAGTGTATTATTACTCTTAACCTCAGTTACTTCCCTGAATTTCTTGAAGGGACAAGTATATACCCATCTAAAACTGGTTTCAGGCCGAAGCCCCTGCACACACTGGTAGTGCTGGGGATTCTAGTTTGAACAGCTGTCTTTGGGGAATCTACCTGGGCACAAGATTAATCCAGATTCAACTTCATTTCACGCTCAAGCTAAAGAGCTCTCCTATTAAGTTGCCCTAAGGGGTGAAGGTGAATAGTCAGGTGTGTGTTTGAGCTAGGTGGTGGGAGAAAGGTTATCTCCAATTCATTTTAAAATTACAAAACTAACCCATTAGAAATGTCTAATCATTCAAACTGTCTAAAGCCAATCTTTGATATTCATCTTCCTTGTTATCTAGAATTTTCTCGGTTAGCATGGGAAGATAACTTCTAGAATCTCTAAAATGTTTTTCTTTTTTAATGTGAAACTCTTTCTTAGCTTTGTTCCTCTAAATACAGAATGTTTATTACCGCAAGTTTCTCTAAAATGTTCACTTAGCTCTTAGAAAGAAAAAGAAAAGAAAAAAGATTGGGAGAGGCGAAGGGAGAGGAAGGAGAGAAGAAAACCTTCGCATAGTTTTCAGTGGCGTAAAGAAGTCTTTTAGGTGCAAAGATGCACTGTTTACATTTTTTGACGGGATGCCGAGGGAAATGGAGATGATCCTCCTCCCTCCTCCCCCTCCCTCTTTTCCCTAAGCTTGGTAAAAGCATTTTGTTTTTATTTGCAACAAAAGAAACCCCGCCCTCACCCCACCTTCTTCCTTTCGGTGCCCCCTCCTCCCCCAATAGTCAAATAACTCTGTGTGGTGGAGTTACCTTGAGGCTGAGAAGACCAGGGAATCTTAGAGCCCTTTGAAAGGAACCTCTCAGTGGGTCCATTGTCAAATATCCGTTTCTCCTACAGACAATTTATATTTGAAAGAGTAAAAAAAAAAAAAAAAAAAAAAAGAGGATAGAAGAGGGGAGCATAACAAAACATATCAATAAATGATTGCGATAAAATGAACGAATGTATGGTTTCAGGCACTAAAACACGTGTCCTGGCAGATTTTTTTAAAAAATCCTCTTAACCTCTATAAATTGGCTAATGCAAATTCATAAAAGAAATGCTTTCCAGGGGAAGGGGGGAAAATTAAGAGATTACCTTGCATTGAGTATCCTGGTTTTTTGTTGTTCTTGTGATTTTCTGATTTTCATTTCTCTTGATGCAAAGTAGAAAGAGAGCAGAGGAAGGGTCAGGAGCTAAGCAGCCTGTTTTCCATCCGCTATACCGGGGCGCCTCTGATTCGTATTTTTTTTTTTTACTCTAGTCTCCTTTCTTTTACACTTAGAGCAAAATCAAACAAAATAGATAAAAAAAAACAAAGGAGGAAAAATCCCAGTTGTGAACTGATTTTGTTGCCACAATAAAGAGCAGACGGTCTTAAAAGCCATTTGAGATGACAATGGTTAGTGAGCCCGTTCTTTTCCCCATAATCTTCAAGTGGTTTAAGATTAATGATAGGAAGTGTTTTAGTAAACGCTTCCAAAGGACGTCGCCAAGATAATTTACTTAAAATGTTGACCAGGCTGTTACGTGTCTATTTGAAAAATAAATAAAAAAGCAAACGGAATTGTGTCCAACATAGTGAGCACCGAACATTTCCCCAATCTAAGGGACATATACTTCAAGGGTTCCCGGTCGGAAATATTATTTGGGCTTTGATCATTTATTTGCAATTGAAATCAGTACTCTTGCCCCATCTCTGTCGCCACCCCTACTCCTAGAAGACTGGGGTATTTTTGAGTACACTATTTCTCACCTCATTCTCAAATTAAGAAGTTAGATTGGAAGGTTAGAAAGATTCCTCCCACTTCAGTGTTGATACTTCTGTAGGTGTATAATCTGTGGATTCTGAAACTGAGAGTGCTTCTTAAAATCATGGGGGGGGGGGGGGGAAGGAGTCACTCTTGAAACAACAAATATTGAACTTTTCTTCAGTTAACAACATAACCCTAGAAGCTTTTATGATTTTATTTTTGAATGTAATACGAGTTTGCCTTTTGTTACATGGCACTGTTTAACAAGCTGGGTTACATGCTTTCATGGGGTCTCAATCCCTTTCCTGTGTCTGGCAGTTCTCTCCTAGGAGAAGGGTAGGTAGATGATAAGAAGGAGAAAAAGAAGGAGAAAGGAGAGGAGAAGGAGAAGGAGGAGGAGAGATTTTAAACAGGTACGATCTTATTAAATTGGAAGGAATGAAAATAAAGAGATACACTTCTCTGTGACCCTTGTTTTTCTTTTCCCACCCCCAGTTTCACTGGAAGATTTTTCACCAACTTTTGGGATGCTTAGTGAATATAATGCTGCTCAGCACTATAGATTTACAAAGTGCATCTGAGCATCTAGCTGTCATCTGGAGAATTTTGTTTTTAAAGTCAAGTTAGAACTTTGTCTTCAGACTCTTTTCCGGTAAGAGTGTGGCGACTTAGCAGGTAATAGTACTTGGGGTGCTTTACAATCATTCAGTCTGATCACCGGAGTTTTTCAGGTATTTTTCTGAGGACATTTGTGCTATTTAAGTGTTATTAAGTGGGGTGAATACAAATTGGAAAGCTGAGGAATCACTTCAATCCACTGGAAGAAATGGGGAGGAAATAAACATCCTGAATTTGAAAATGATCTTCACCTCCCTTCAGTGAACTTCTAGCAACAGGGAAGAGGAAAAGTGCTGGAGACATTTTCGGCTAATTTTGTTGCGCTGAAATAAAATTTTTGGTTCTTGTATTGAGTTGATCAGCATTAATATTATCCTAGAAAAAAAGATGTATTTGCATTAAGAAGATAAAGGGGGTAAATGAACTAAGTTTGGAAGGAATTCTCTCCCTGGAAATATAAATATCTCTGGAAATGAAAGGTGTTTTTTTTTTTTTTTCAGTGCAGAGAAGACATTAACTAGAAAGGGATAGTTTGAATCTCCCTCTCCCGGCACTCAGAAATAAAGTGGAACATATTCTTAGGGAGTTTTATTTTGTAATGATGTAAAATATTATTCTGTATAGATTCTGTGCTCTCCTGTGACATGTACCTGAAATAAATACAGTAATAATATTATTAACTGTCTTGAAATCTGAATTTCTGAACCTATAGCTTGGCAGCTCAAAGAAAACAAAACGTACACAACAATAGGAATAAACAGAGAGCAAAGAGATTTAGAGAAAGAGTTCATTTTCTAAACAGTTGATAGTTTAGTCCCTAGAGACCAAAAAAAGGTGGTGTTCTCTCTCTCTCTCTCTCTCTCTCTCTCTCTCTCTCTCTCTCTCTCTCTCTCTCTCTCTCTCTCTCTCTCTCATCATTTATTCATTTAAATGTCCAGCCTTGACAGGGATATTCCCCTGCTGTGGGGCTCTGCCGAGGGACTGGGAGTGGGGGAGCAGTCAAGGGGGTAGCATTGGAAAGGCAAGATAAAAAAATTTAGTCTGTGACCATCTGACTCTCGGCTTCTGCTTCGAGGAACAGCAGGGGGCGCTCTGATGTTGTCTCTCGACAAGGGAGCCAAGCCAGCTGAGATAATACATACAGGCTTTTCCATGTACGCAGTTTATTTAAAAAAATAAAAAAAATATTTAAATGCAGCTCCTAAACCTTCAGCAGCTATCCCACTTGGGTTACTTACACTTCGTCTAAAACGTCTTACTCTACTGTCCTTACCTAGTTACCACGCATTTATAGCCTATTCTCATACAAACCTCTTTCAATTTACATATATGCAGTATATATGTATAATCTGTCTCCCTTGCCCTGCAATGTACATTAATGCAACTTATTAAATACGACGATGAATAGTCAACATTTTTTTCGCCTGTTAGTTCCGCTGATCCAAGCAGGATTTATTTGCAGATCTAACGTCCTCAAGCCATAATGCGTGATTTCTTTTCCTTAAATAAAATTGGTCAAATGTTGACAACCTTTAAGCCAATCTAACACTCAAGATTAGTGATGGGAAACTAATGAGAAAATATCAGATCGTCGGGCCTGGGGGCTGCCAATTAAATCTTAGCTGATTGAAAAATAAAAGCAGAGTTGGGGTGGGAGCAGCTCTAGGCTTAACTTTAACTTCTTTTTTAAGTTGAGCCCCCCTCCCCCCCCAACACACCCCATAACCTATGCTGCCTCCCATAACAAACCCCTCCACACACTCTCTTCCCCACCCCCACTCCAATCCTAAAAGCCAAACGTTATTTCTCTGGATATTTCAAGAGATCCAATCAGGATGATCACTTCTTGCACGGTAAATATTAGGCCTTTAAGCAACGTGATTTAACTAATTAGAAAATTTACATCATTAAGTCTCGGGGAGAGAAAAAAGAGAAACAAATCTGTCAGTCATTTTAAAGGAGACAGGCACTATTGAAGTGTGAAGAAATCGGCTCTAATTCAAAAAGGCAACCGGGCAGAAAAAGCCCTCAACATTACCCTGCTAGTTATTAATCAGAAAGGACTCCCTCTTTCCCTGTTTCCTTCTTGTCCCCTACCTCCCCAGCATAGAGTTTTAGTTCAGTTTTTTTTTCCTGCCAGTCCTCCATGTCATATTAATGACGAGGACTTGTCTATTCAAAGATTTTAATTTGAAAATGTTTCTATGTGAGGAAACCAGAATCCTCGGTGGGGAATCTCAAAATCACCTCTTTTCCAGACAAATAAACCTGATGTAATGAACACAACATTCTCCCCCCCAACATCTCCCCTCCCCCCACACCCCTTTCCTTTTCCATTAAGTTCCTATTTTGAAACCTGCTTGGTGAGAACTAGATCGTCTTTGTGTTCTCCTCCTCCCCTCCTCCTCCTCCTTGCACCCCCTCCCCCCAACCAAGAAACTTGGTTTGAAAGGAAAAAAATACAAATACATTAACAAAGCCCCAGCTCAACTTTTTTTTTTTTCTTAAGGAAAAAAAGCCTACATTTGAGGCTTATACGCCCAGGCATCAAGGGGTGGGGGATTGATAAAGGTGAGTCAAAAAAGGAAAGATGAACTATTAGTTTTTCCCACCTATATATACTATCCAGTGTATTGTGTGATTAGAGGGAGAGGGTGAAAGGCGGGTGGAGAGGCAATTACTTTAACATGCATTGTGAGCCAATGCGCCTTTTTCTCTTAGCTCTTTTCTCTTCCACGGACTAGTTTAGAAATAGCATTCAAATGTCTCCTCCCCTGTACCCCTAGTCAGGCCTTTGCCCCCCTCTCCCTTTCCCCCAGTATTTCATACATACATCCTTCCCTCGAACTCCTTTCATCCCAAGCAAGCTGAAAGTTGGTCTCTACCAAGTTGGAAAGTACCCTGCCGGGCACATCTTCCAGAATTCCAAGGACCTTTCTGGCAGCCTCGAAGATCCTCTTTGGACCTTAAGCTTAGGAAATTGGATGGCACACCTTAACCGAATGAATTCTTTATATGTTAAAAGAGGTCCCAAAGCTTTCTTCACTGTCTCTATTTTATTCCTTCCCTATTCCCCTCAATGTATGTAACTTTCACATGTGACCTAAGGATTTCATGTAACTTCGACTCCCGATTCTTCTACCTACCTTATTCTTACAGAGATTTTCACTAGATTCTGTTTACTATCAAGTCCCTAATGTGGCATCTGAATAACTTTGTACAGTTGCGTAGGTAATGCACATGCTTGCCAAAGCTGTCCAATCATTTAGGGCCAGGATAGAATTGTACGTGGGTTTTTCCTGCTTTTTGCTTTGGGTTAGATAGGTGAGAGCAGTAGAGACCAGTTATTAATACAACTACAATTAATTTGTGGGATGGATGCTCATGGTCAGTAACACGTGTGGAAACAGAAGCACATCTGTAAACACTGAACACTACAGAGGACTCCTGCAGACTATTCCCGAAAGAACTCAACGCGTACACAGAGTAGCAGAGTAAGTCGGCCACACTGTTTCGAATTCAAGTGGGGGTTGGGGAGGGGGAGTAGCGGGAGGAAAAACCAAAAAGATTCCGTGAGGCTGTTTGGAAAACTCTAGGGTGCTCCTCAATTAAACCATTTTCTGGTCGTCGTCAAAGCAGATGGAGTCCACTGCGCTGTCCCTCTGAGAAAAAGTGGACTGAAATGGACACTTTGTCACTTTCAGGAGGCGGGACCAGGAGAGGTGGAAACATACAAGACAATGGCCTTTGGCAATGGAAAGAGATCTTGGCGAGGCTCACCACCCGCCCCCCTCCCCACCTTTGTTGCCTTGGTTTGGTTTGAAATCATCTACTTTTCTGGGAATGGCTGGGGGAGAGAGGGAAAGAAGAGGGGGAGGGGATCGGTAACGACTAGAATCAGTCTCCTCCAGGATCTACTCCAAAGCAGAGGATTACAATAAAATTTACAGCGCCTTTAACAACTCACAAAATAAAGCATTAAAATTCCCTTTAATTGAGAAAAATATTGATTTTTTTAACTCTAGAAAAAGCAAAATCGTAATTTAACTGCAAACTTTTAGGGGAAAGATTATGGGTATAACTGCAGCCATATTTATGAATATGCCCTTTATATGGATGCGATATCCCATCTTTAATTGAGCTACTTTATGAAGTGATAAAAACAAAAGAAAACCTGACAGAGAAATGGTTTTAAAAGAGGACCCAAGGTAATTTTCTTTCTCAGTTTGTGAAACATCTAAGCAGCTGCCTTACTTTTCCGAAACGGGAAAAAGACCCTTCTTTTCTTCTCCCTCCCCCTCAAAAAAAAAAAAAAAGAAAAGAAAGGAAAAGAAAAGAGAAAGAAAGTATTAAGAGATGAAAAGAATAGAAAATCGCAGATCTATATAAAAGCAACCCAACTGTAAATGTGTTGATAGACTTTACAAGAAGAAGAATGAAGCCAACACAATTAGAGAAACATGGTCAGGAACAAAATTCCAAACTCCTTTTAATGTAACTGACCTGGTTCTATTTTCTTACTATTTTTTTTTCTGGGAGGGGGGCGAGATTCCTTGGTGGATAGGGGAGTAAGGAAGAAATCAGGCTTTCTGTGTTATTTCTGTATCGGTTTTTAGTATTATGGAGGAGTAAAGAAGTTTTTGTTTGGTGGTTTTTTCATTGATCAGTCACTCCGAGCTAATGTAATTATCCTCATCAATAGGAGGCTGCAGAGAGAATCATTATGTGGGTGACATTGATAAATGATCACCCAAGAACGGCCCTCTCTTGGGCAACCCCCACATCTGACCCTCCCACATATACAATGTAGTCATAGAAACACCTTGAGAGCCTCTAACACTGCTGCAAAGGGGCAAGAGGGGGAAAATAAAAGAGGGTTGGGGGGGGGGGGAAGCAGAGAATGAGGCCAGGACTGACAAAACAACCAAAAGAAGGAGGAAAGAAAAGAAACCCCATACCCATCACCAACCCCTCTCTTAGTTTCTAACAACAAAGTGAATATTCGCCCTCCAGACTGAGACATTCCTCCACACCTTTTTACATTTGCGACCTCAATACCAACAACATCTGATGTTTGCTGAGACACATATTCAAATAGGTTTTTCCCATGGAGTTAAATAATTAGGTTAGGTAAACTGTAGGAATTTATTTCTCGCGCTGGATTCACTGAGAAAGCTGCGAGAAAATGGAAACTCCTTAGTTTAAAGAGACTAAAACCAAACAAAAACATTAAAAATAAAAATAAAACAAATCGTATTTTTTAAAAAAAGAGCAACCAACTGGAGCTGGCTTGTTCAACCGCGGTGTTTCCCCCGTTATAAATTGGGGGAGCACCTCATTTTGTTTTAGCGACTAGTTCTCAGTAGCTCTAATTATGATATAATGGATTTCAAGATTATTCCTCTGTCACTGGGGTGGGGGGGAATGATCCCTACCAAGCCTCCTTTTCATCTTTCGATTATTTAAGTAAATAAAAAAGTATTGAGAGCAGTAATTGATTTATAATGACCCATAAATCGATGTAAGAAAGCAGGAGCTGGGGTGGGATGAAGGTGGATTCGAGGCGAACAGGCAAAGGGGGTGTGGATGCTGTTTATTTATTTTATTTCTAAAGCTTCAACTAAAGTAGCTTTGACACGGTTTGGGGCTGAAGGGGAGGAGCTGCGCTGCTGCGCCGGATCATCCATCATCGCTGTCACTGAGAGTCTGCCCCGAGGAGCCGTAGACGCAATCTCCCTTCTGTCTCTACATCGAAACTATTAATATTAAAACCTCCCTTCAAACACTTCCCCAACAGTCTCCGCTCTCATCATAGTCTTCCCGGCCTTCCCAATCAGATCCATATTTCACCTCAGCTGCAACTCATCCTCTAGCCTGGCTTCAACTGAATGGAACAGGACGGAGCAAAATGCGATGTTTGTTTACTATTGTGATTGTTTTTGTTAAGATTGCCCCAATCTTCGCGTTTAAAGCAAGATTACACCCTCTCCTCCCTCTCCTCCTCCATACCCCTTTTTGTGTGGGAGCGTAGGAAAGAGGGGGAATGGGGGTGGGGTGGAGCTGGAGTGTACATCCCGCTAATCTGAAATAGCCACCTCAAATAAATAGTCAATGGAAAATATTAATCATCCTGCTCTCCTGTTCTATGGTCTCCGCCCCCTCCTCTTTATTTAGAGAGGTACATCTGTATCAGGGTTGGGAGAGGGTGGCTGTTAGAAAGCCCTGGTCACTCCAGGAATCCAAACACACACACACATACACAGAGGCTCATCTCATACCCAGGAATCTTTAGCAGAGCACCCTATCCTCTTTATCAAATTCTTGGGCTGTAAGCCTAATAGGTAACTTGTGGAGGACACTACTCCAGCCCCTTTGAAAGGAGGTTCAGGAGTCTGACAGCTGCTAGAGATATTTGCCACATTTCCCCTCCCAAATCTGCTCTGGGTTAACATGACAGGGAAGCCTACCTCATGAATCTCTCTACCAGCAGAACATCTATGATGAGAAAAAGAGAGGCATGGGGGGAAGGGAAGAAGAGACTGATAGACCGACAAGAGGGGGCAAAAGAGAAAAGGAGCAGGAAAGAAGACATGCATAAAGACAGAATTTGTAAAAAATCTTTTTCTGTAAAATGGGTTTTCTTGCCTAATTTGCCACTCTCAGAATTTCTTAAAGAAATGAAAGCCTTAGGAATTTTTTCCTTCTGTTTTTCCCCCACATAAACAAAGTGTTTTTATATTACTCTTGTTTTTGAGAACATAAGCAATTTTATTCAGACTACAGTATTTCCTTTAACACTATATCACTGTCAAAACACCATTCCCAGTTTCTTTGCTTTTGACAGCTGAGTATTTCTTAAATATACCCAAATCAGAACACTCCATACTAAATAGTAAACCTCAGATAGGAGCAAGTGCCTTATAAGGTGGTACAAAAAATCATGGCGAAAGTAACCCTAGATAATCATGCAAGCATGGCTGGATTTTTTTCTAGATGTCAATGATGAACAGGCAGAAATCTTGAAATTATATGTGTATAAAATTTTGTTAGCTGAGAAACACCAATAAGTCTTACTCAAATTATTGCTTATCCTTTCATATTCACGTGTGCTAAAGTTAGGATGAAAGGATCTGGGGTTTTTGTATGTTTTTTGGAGAATCTGGGTCCAGAGTAATTTCATTTATTAAAACACAGGGTAGCAAGCTCAGGCTTCTAAATGTAAATGGGTGTCTTAATAATAATCTCATGAAAATGCTCCCTAAACATCATTCAATTATGCAACAAATCCTTCAGCATTTACTGCATCAAATGGAAGAACATTAAGAAGTAAATATTAGTAAGTGTGGTTTCTAATTTATAAATGGGAAACTAGTCAAAATTTAATTAATGTGGTAGAACCTTAAAGTTAAAATGTCTAAATCTTTAAATAATTTTTTAAACTTACTTTTCTACTAAGTAAATAGTAGAAATATAGAGTAGATCATCCATCCCCTTCTTTTTGATTCCAAAACTTGGTCTTCATATATAAACAGTAGCCTAATAAGTTCATTGATTAGTTTTAACAAAATGTTTATAAAATTTCTCATGAACCAATATAAAGCTAGTTCCTTTTTCTCCTTTTATATATGTAGGTATATATGCATCTATACACATATAGTGTGTTTGTGGGTGGTTGACACACACACACACACACACACACACACATATACACACAGAAAACAGGGATAGGGGCACTGTGAAATAGAAGCCAGTAAGGTCTGGGCTCAAGTCCTCACCCCAGCACAAACTGATTTTGTGACCCTGGGTAAATCACTTAATCTCTCAGTTACTAGTCAACTCTCAAAGCCTATAGAAGTTATAGAGAAAGTGTCAACCTTCCCTAGCAGAGGGAGTTTCCTCATTAAGAAAATCACTATGTTAATGAAATCACAAGTCCAGTCCTCATGCCATCCCTCATTTAACACTCCCCCCTACCCCCCAGAACGGGATAACAGAAAGAATCCCAATGACATTTTGCTTGCCTTTCAAATTCGGCTTTGCACAGTTAATGAATGATTCCTTTATCACTTTGAAAGCACGTATTAGTGGATGTATCTTTTAATATCATATCTAAAGATAGAATATTAATATTTGGGAAAATGCTAAGGTAAATAACTTGATAAAAACTTTCTCAGCAGTTTTTTTTTTTACATTTTTCTTATTTTTTACATTTTATAGGATCATAGATTTAGAGCTAGTAAGTATCCCTACCTTGAGTTTACTGATCAGGAAACTGTGGCCCACAGAGATTGAGATTTACTCAAGGTCATGGAGGGAGTGACAGAACTGGGATATGAAGCCAGATTGTTTGACTCCAAATTCATTCTTCATTCCATTTAGTATAGATTATATTTTCAACATGAACAAGTTAATGGCACAGACAATGTTGGATGGCTTCCTTTTGGGTAGATGAGAGTTTTAGCAAGTCGATTTTTAACGACAAAACAAAATACCTCAAGGTGATTCACCAAGGCAACACATACATATGCATGCACAGGTATGTCAGAGGACAGGGTGGAGGAAGAGAAACATTTTAAGAATATGTTAAACAGGTACGATTACTTGGGTTTGCCTTAACATCTCAAAACTCTAGGATAATTTAATCATTGTAAGTAGTGTTTCAATCTATATTTTTAGCAGCATTGAAGAAAGTGAGGTTGAAGGAAAAAGTAGACAGCTGAATGATCTTTTAATAAAAAAA
>NC_092878.1:21968801-22028801 GCF_028372415.1 Notamacropus eugenii
GGGGCGGGGGAGGGAATGTTTAAATAGCAACCAGTACACAATCACCTTAGTAAAACTACTTCATCTGGATTTTGTGATGTGGACATCTGTGTGGATCTCAAGAGCCATTCCATGGCACGCATAAATATAGCCAGTAAATCCAACTATGTTTCAGCAGTGTTAGTAAACAAGAGTTCTAAATGATATTTTGGGCATTCCATGTTTTCAACATTCAGCAAATTCAACCTAACATCTTACAGTTGCTTTGCCTTCCTTCCCCACCCATTAGTGGAAAAGAAATTTCAGTACTATGGAGGGAAGATTTTCCCGAAGGATTAATAACCCTTTCAAACCTTGAAAGTAAAGCAGCAGGCGAAATCACCATCAAGTTAAAAAGCCCTTGTTAGTGACAACAGTCATCACCACATGGAGAACAGTTTTATCCCATAACCTCATTGCAGGAAACCACAACTCCCCAGTAAGCTGAGGAAATGCATATTAGAAGTGGAATGATTAGCATTGCGCCAGCGTACTTCTGAACAGTAACATATTATGAATGTTTTAATAGAAAATGGGAGATGTTGTGAGGGGGGAAAACACACATATTTTAATAGGATGGATCTGAGGCATTCTAAACAAAGGTAATCATCTTTTAATAAAAAAAAATTATGCTAGTAATGTAGCATGTCAGGCTTTAGTAGTCCTTTATGAATAGTCAAAGCAAATGAATGGATACAATGAGTTTTACAGCGAATCCTCCACAAGTGAAAGTAGCGCATACACCGAGGAGTTGTGGGTAGCAAGAAAATGAGTTTGTCTTGCTGATTGGATGCAGACAAGCAATGAGTTATTCAAGAGCTCACAGTCAAACAAACTGCTTGTGGCGCTGGTACTTGGACCCAATTACCAATTCAGAGGGAAAATAAAAAGCAGTTTCAGTAGAGTCAGGGTGGGAAATATCCAATTAGCACCAATTAGTGAAGTTGCTTCCTACAGCGGAATTCTGGGGACATAAGAAAAAAAAAATAATCTCCCAGAATGCCTGGTGGAGGCATTTATTTACCAGGTGATGAAACTCCTTGAAGAATAACTTGGTGAGGATTTGAGCCTGTGGGATCTGAATACAGATATTACTTGGGACTTGCCTGCTCGATTTGACTGGTCAATCATTGGCTGCACTATTCTTCTTCTGGCATTAATAAACCTGGAACAGAACAGAAGTCCATTCATCAGACCCTTTCTGGGCAATTCGAACACCTTTGCATGAACACTGCAGCAGTTTCAATACAGTGGCGCATGTATTGGAAAGTATGGTTTGACCTTAAAGGCAATTTTCCCCCTAAATGCTCAAAAATAGTTAACTGGCTCATCACCTCCCATCATGTCGCTAGCCAACTCCAAGCCAATTTGGTGGATAGCCTGGGAAAATAAAGTTCTAAATGGGAAGGAGAACTTCTGGTAAATTACAATTATGTCTCTGCCTCTCAGAACAAGTAGGGACCTGGTTATAGTTCACAGGCTGGAAGACTTCTCCTCCCTCCCTGTCCCCCCCTCTCCTTTTCCTCCTCCCCCTCCTCAGCTCCCCCATCTTTGGGAGATTCAGCTTTCCTTTGCAGCTGGCCATAAATGAGGACCAGGCTTTGCACTCTCTGCTTTCACAAGGTATTGTTAGGTCAGCAGAGCCATCAATTAGGCTGTCTGAAGTTTTATCACCAACACAGCAGCATAAGTGCTGGCCCAGAAAGACTTCTGCTCTCCAGCAACTCCTGCAGTTCGAGCCTGTAAAGTCAGGGGTCATTTGGAGGTCAGTGCCAGTTGGGGGCGACCTTTTCAGCCAATGCCGGGACACCCAGGGCAGAGGATAAGGTAACTGCCAACCATAAACTGAGGCACCTTTCAACTCACCAGAAAGGGGGCTACCTCAGGTACACATGTTTAATATTAGTCCCAAAGTAACTTCTTAAAATCAGGTAGTGGATGAATCACAGGAATGTTAGGGGAGAGAGTCAGTTAGTGACTTGGTTAAAAAAAAGAAAAAAAAAAGCCTGGATCTAATTTTGTTGGCAACCCAAAAATAAGTGCCGACTTCATGTTCCTTTAATGTTTAATAATGCCCATCAAATATTCATGTACAGACTGAAGTAGGGTGATAAAAAGAATCCACTTTATTTCTCCAAACTTAATGAAAACAAAGCAATTTCTACCACTTGCCAGGTACACTCACTCATCCTGTACTTTGGAGACATATCCATTGCCCAGTGTGGAATTTCCATAAAGATTTCATAACACTGTGTTTTTAGCCGTGCGAGCATGTGCCTGTGCTCCATGCTGGAATACTGTTAGGGAATGGCTTACAAATAAAAATAACATGGAACAACCACAACTTGGAAGATTTTTCCCCCTCGCTTTCCAATCCTGAGTACAAATCTGCCTTAATGAAGTTTGGCCTTTCGCTCCCCTCCTCTTCGGGAATCCTGGTTCACCATCATTGTGCCCCCATGGTCCCCTGCTACTGCTACAGTCAAGAACTGAAAATTCAATTCCGCCTGACCTTCCTCTCCTACTGGTGCTGATTAGGCAGCAGAATCCCAGCATTCTTAGCTGAGCGTCAAGGAGGGACTTGGAGCTCCTACAAGGTTAAAGTCCATCACAGAGGAGAAAAGACAGTACACAATAATTTGTTTATACCTACAGTAAGCACTCTAGTGGGAATTACGCTAGACAGATGCCCAAGGAACATCGAAGGCCTCTTTTGCATATGGTGCTTGTATCCCAAACCTTCTTGGTCCCTTAAGAAAGTATTACTCGGTGGTCGAAAAATGCCTTTGGATTGGCTAAGGGGAAGCTTGGGTGATACAAGTAAAAGACAGAGAGAGAGTGTGATCTGCATCCCTCCCTCGCCCAGCTTATTTGGAGATGCTGGTGGTGATCTCAACCAGGTTCAACCATCTGAACCTATCCCTGGGACTTCCAGCAACGCTCCTTTCCCTTCTTCTGTTCAAAGGGTCTTAGAGAGGGGCTTAATTTCTCACCTTTTTCTCTCACCTCTGTAGCTGTGCCAACAGAGAACTGACCTGAACCTTTTACATCCCAGTCACCTTTTATCAGCTAAAGTTAAGGCCAATAGAGATTATCAGAAAAGCCAGATAAGAATGTTTTCTCTCCTCCTAGAAGCTTCTAATGGACTGTTCAGAGAGGCAAGACTTCGCCTCCTTTATGGGCTACTACGTGATAATCCTGGTTTTGAGCTTTGTTTTTTTTGCCTTTTCCTCCAACTCCTTGAGTAAAACGAATTGCTATTTTTTCCCTTTTTAATTTCACCCTTTTACTATTTTATTATTTACATCTGGTAGTTGTTCCCTTATTTATGTCTCTCTCTCCCCAGTTCCCCCAAACACTCCCTCACTCACTGAACAGCAAGGCATCATGGTTCTTAGTTCTCAGCAGGAGAACTCCACACTGTCTTCAAACAAATAATTAAGGGGAAGGTTAAAGGTTCACTTAAAGGTCATTTCTTTGGATACTCCTCAGAATGTTTACATTAGCAAAAAAAAAAGGGGGGGGGGTCTGCTCAAAAGGTTTTTCAATGAGGTTTATGCAACAATACAGAACATTAAAAAAGCATTCTGTGTCCTAGCAGGTCTTTATAGGCACACTGAACTTGGAAATGCCACTCCAGGATTACATTTGCAGCAAGTTACCATGGCATGGACTTGATATTCATGAGAAGTTATGGCAGTGGCTTTTTTTGGGGGGGGAGTCCAGTTCAGCTTAATTCTACAATAGGAACTTCCAAAGTGGTTTGTCCATAAGATCCTTTTCCCCCCAAAGGATAGACCTTTTGCTCTTGTGCACTGATTCCATTTGGAATTTCCAAGATTGCCTTCCCCTCAAAATGTGACATATTCCACACATCGCCATTTCTGTCCACATTCATAATTCTACCACCTTTTCCAAGATGACATAGAATTTAAACAAGAAACTATTGAGGTAGCTAAAGCTCTTGATCAAGGAACCACTTATAAATATTGCAGATGGTTTAAAAAATAATTAGCAATAATATGAATTGCTCATTAGAAGGAAACTTTCACATTAAAAAAAAAACCCTCCATGTTGCCATGGGAGCCAGAAGTCTTTCTACCAGAAAACACACCAAAATTTTCAGCACATCTAAATTGTTTTCCCCCCAAGCTAGGTCTGATTTTAATTTGCTTAGTATTGGTAAAAAGGAAATTTTTATCCATAATCATTTCATAGGATTATCCCAAACATGCAAACTTTTTTCCATTTCCTTTGATCTATTTAAAAGCAATTCTTTATATTTCAGCAAAATGTGGACATTCTATTAGGCTGGTTTAGTGGTAGTAGATGACTATCCATTTAGATTCCCTGTAAAATTTGAAGGTTCTAATTGCGAACTATTGAACTTGAACCTTTGAAGGTCCAAGTTTCATTCACATGGAAAAATTCAACTTATTGGTTCAGAAACAAAAGGCTTATTTAAAGAAAGCTCAGAAGGTTTCTTGGACATTAAATGAGTCTTACAAAATAACATTTTGATGAGTTAAGTGTAAATGAATCAGACACATATGGATTAAGTTATCCTTGAATTTCACACAGGTTTTACAAATAAGAAGAAAAGAGGGTCTTGGCAAAAACTTTTTTGGATTTTGCCAAACCCAAAACATTTAAAAAATTGTTTGCGGCATCCAAAGAACCAAAATGCATCAGACTTTACCCAACTTTAAAAAAAAGAAAAGAAAAAGAGTCCTATCAATTATTTCCTATTTTCATTTCTTCTTTATCCAATATTTTAAAATTAATTTGCTATACATTCTATAAGGCCATTCTCTAATGGTCCACTTGTGAGAATTGGATGGGCATCCATCTTGAGAAAATATTACATCACTAAAAGGTGGAATTTTGGGGGGGGGGAGGATACTAGGTATCAAACAGCTGCTAAGATCGTTTTGGGGATTGTGTAGTTTGTGTGTGAGATTTTTTTTTTAATGAAAGAAGTTCTGAGACTTAGCACCTTGTGATGTTTTAAGAACTGCAAACTTTCTATCTAAAATTCATCTAAATAGGAGATACTTCAATCCAGGGGAGAGATATTTAAAATAGAACCAACCTTGGTGGCAAGAGAACTTCTTTCATTTAATCTAGTGGCATTCTGAAAACAATACAACTTCTCTCCCTCATTATTTTCCTCAGAGGAAACAAATATGCTAAAAAAAAAAAAATCAGTGATTATCATTGAGAGTCATCTTTTTCCTGGAATGATATCTCCTGGAGACCAATATCCTCCCTAAAGGAGAGTCAAACTACATGGCTCTGTACACGTTTCTGCAACTGAAATCTGACCACCTTGGTTTTTCTTTTAAAGAATGTTTTTACTCCAAAGCATATTTCAGACCAATAGAAGTAGGTTTGGGTGTCATTCCTCATTGTTGCTGAGTTTCTTTTCTTTTTTTTCCCTTCCTCCCCCTTCTCCTTTAAATGGCTGATAAATCCCTTCTTTCTGGTTCACTTACTTCATGCCACACCTGGTAACCAATTCCTCTAGGCAGCATTCCTTTTCTAAGAAAATGCAAGGCAAAGTGCTGTCACCTGGAAGTCTTCCAGGTCTGAAGTTTCTCCTCAGTCAAGAAAATGAAGACTTGCATCATTTTCACTGGAAGGGTTAAGCAGAATGTTGTTCATTTTGCTTTTTGGGTTTTTTTTAGTTGTATCCAACTTTTCAGGATCCCATTTGGGGTTTTCTTGGCAAAGATACTGGAGCTGTTGGTCATTTCTTCTCTAGCTCATCTTACAGATGAGGAAACTGAGGCAAACATGGTGAAGTGTCTTGCCCAGGGTCACACAACTAGTACAAGTCATGGATAGGACTGAACTGTTGACTAGAGAGGGGCCATCAGATAAACGTGTGTGGGGGGAGGCAGTGCAAGGAGATGTGGCAGGCAGCACAAAAATTTGGATCTCAACATTTCACAAATTAAAAACACCTCCACGTTCACCTACCACAAACACTCATACATGGAGGTCTCATGTTCAAAGTAGGAAATTGAAAGTTGCAGGAAAGATGTTTGAACCCTGGCAGCAGTGAAAGATTTTGCCTTTTTTTTTTTTAACTCTTCCTCATACCCACAGAGAGGTAATTCAGTTATTAAGTTTTCTCATGTTTTTTTTTACCCCAAAGATCACAAGAAAGCAATTCCCTCTATGCTGAGATTCTGGCTAAGAGTGAGATTTTTGCAAAGAATGCATTAAAAGGACTAAGTCAGTTAAGCCAGTCTGATGATTTGGAATGAGAGCTCAGGCACATGAATGGCTGGTTATGTGTGCAAATCCATTTTACATCAATGGATAGACAGTAGGCCTTGTTAGATAGCTGTAGATGTAAATGAAGAATAATCTTCCATAAGCTTTAAATATTTTCCATGAGTTTAGAATGACAACTTAATGCAATATTAGATTTGTACACAAAACTCAACTTGTACCACAATTATATGTTTCTTTTCAAAGTGGGGTATTTCCTCCACCAGTACAGATCACAACCAGACAGGTTAGAAAATAAATTCCAAGAAGCTGACTGAGGAACGTAGAGGTCTATTAACTTACCCAGGATCACCTCAATGGTATTCTGACCCATATTTTTCGGCTTACTAGACCGAAGGAAATGAAGACATTTTGCTAGCCAAGGTCACAAATACTTTGCAGCTCTATGAACACATTCTCATTGGTGGACGGCTACTAGTGAAGCAGATACAGAAACAGTTGTAAAGAAGGGGAAAATAAGATCTTCTTAAAGTTCCTTTACAACTGAATATATCTTATTTTGTTTGTTTGGGTCTAAGGTTAGTTCTTGGTTGTCCTCTGCCTGCTCATTCAGCCTTGCCTGACTACAAGACCATTGGGATGACTTGACTACCTGGTCTCTTCTACTGAATTACACAACCCTGGGCCCTGACTTCCTCAATAATGCCATGTGTCAGACTTTTATGGTTTTCTACTAAATTCTCTCAGAATTTATCTACCTCCTTTAAAAAAAAGGCCTGTGTTCTCTCAGAGAGGACAGTTAACCAATCCAATAAGCAAACTTCTGTTAATCTAAAAAGCCATGTGTGCTGGAAGGCAAGTCACTTAAGCAGTCTGGGCTTTAGGTTCCATCTCTGTAAAATAAGGGAGTCAGGTTAGCTGATCTCGGAGGTTCCTTCAGTTGCTAAGATTTCATATTGATGATATACCTTCAAGGCAACATTCATTCAACACATCAGGGGCATTTTGTTCACAGTGTCTTAATACAAAGTGTATTGTGTAACTCTGATGGTGCGAATTTCAAATAGTGTGGCAGGTAGTCAGGGAGATGTTTGGGGCACGTGGACTTCTCATTGCTCTCTGATTCTTATTGTATAGACTGCCACCTAATCTGCCTATACACAGGGCCAGACTTGTTTGCTCAAATAAAATTTAATGCACATGCTTTCTATGTATCCTGAACTCCAAAAACAACATTTTACTCACCTGCCCTAGGCCTAGAACAATTTATAACAACTTCATTCATTTTATTACATGATTATGAACTTCCTGGAGGTAAAGCCAGATCAGTAAAGCAAAGTTGATAGGCTAATTCATTTGGGGGTATGTACTGTAAGCCTTCTGTAACTAACAATGTAGCTTTTAGGGTGCGGACAGGAGCAAAAACTTTTGGGAAATTTCAAGCTGGATAAAAAAAATTTCATTTTATATCTTTTTGAATGCTGAGCAACAGGAAACACTTTTCCCTGAATTTAATCACACCTGATGGCACAAAACAAAACATCCCAGGCGGTTATGGTTTTTGAAGCACTATTACTCTTTAGAATACCATCAGATTATTCATATTTGGTTATTTATCATAAACTATAAATACATTCTTCTGGAGTTACCTGAAACCCAAGGAGACAAGACATAACTGGGATCTATCCCTTTCAAGATAAAATGCTAAGTCAACAGACATCGGATGTAGCGTTATCACCACAAACTTGTACTTGATTTATTGCTGATGAGAATCACCTAGAAGCTGAATTACTTTGAAAGTTTTACGACTGATATTTAAATTTCAGGTTGGTATACCTACCACTCAGAAGAGATTCTGAAAACAACCTCTTTTCCCAAATACCAAAGGCACATGGCAATTTTATTCTGGTCTATCAGCAGGTGAGGCCATTTTCAAATGGATCCTTAATTCTCAAACCTGTTCATTTGTTTGGATACTCCAGACTGGATTTTTCAACCACTTAAGTCACCTGACAGTCACTTACAGACGCTTCTGGAGAGTTGCTATTAAGTTTTCGTCATTTACTAATTCTCCCTAAGAGGAGGGAATCCTGATGAATTTAGTATCTGTTTAACTTTTATGCTTACCTTTGATGGAAGTATTAATTCTCTATCCTACTTCTCAGTGGAAACTACCTAAGCATTAACTTGCCAGGAAAAAAAATGCACTGAGCTGTTTAGCAATTATGTATTAGATGTGTTTGAAGAGATCAAGGTGCACTCCTATGCCCTGTGCTATGGATATATCTCTGATTAGCTTGTCATCCGCTCTGAAGAAGATGTAGGCTGATTCTCCTAGACTGGAGAGCAGGCCAGCTGTTAGCTGCCTGTCAAGCCCTCAAGTGGACAAGTAGTCCAGAAGCAAAAATGTCACTCCTTTGATCTGGCAAGGAGCAGCTGCTGATTTATAGAGTAGGACTTTGTTCTTCCGATCTATTTTACTCTCTTTCCTAAGGCAGAACCACAAAATCCAGGAGAAAAAAAAAAAGTGCCTTTCCCTGCAACATCAACAAGCTCTGACAACTGCAGCAGGGTTTTTCTTGGCCCTAACAAAGCTCTCAGGCATCTCCTTTGACGCTCACCTTTTTCTCCCTCCCCCTTTTTGCCATGCGGTAGTTATTGTTTAATTCAGCTTCTGTAAATGGAATGGACTCTGGCCAGCAAGCCTGGGGCATAAACACACCTGTATGAAAGGAGCCTTATTGTAGCAACCATCTACGACCAAGTTGCACATGAACTACCAGTTCCTGAGTTCAGAAACAACACTCCATTTCTCCTGACAGCAAATTTTACCCTAAGTGAGCTTCTATTTTTGGAGGCACTGACCAAATTTTTGTCATTTCCCTCCTGCCATTGTCATTAAAATATTTAAATTGAAGAGAAAAATCATAGTCTGGAAAAAACTTATTTTTTCCTCATATCTGTCACCAAACAGATCAAAATCAAAGTCGTTTGATGTGTCGAATCTTTCTATAGTCTTCATTAGATGTAGTGAGACAAAGCAGCGTATTATATTGGGTACTGGAGTTGGTGTGAGGGGCGAGTTGAGTTCAAGTCCTTCCTTGGATGCATGTTAGCTGTGTGACTGAGCAAACTTCTTGCTGCCCCCAAGCAATTCTCTAAGCCTAATAAGGCACAGATCAACTTGTGCTTTGCGTCAGCGGAGAGAATTTCCACACCAGAAGTGATTTCCTCACAATAATGAAATTACAAGTCCATCCCCCCAAAATAATTTTGATCACTTAAATACAGAAGAAAATGTATTAAAATACTTTAGCAAAAGTGACCCTCAAATCATCAAGGCATTGGTTTCCATAATGCTGGTCTCATTATCACCAACTTACACTGACAAAAGCCTCCCTGAATAACATTTGGGGAAATTACCAAATATGCCACCCACATCTTACTTGCTAAGAATTAATATGGCCTCACGCTCATTATCATATTCTCAAGAGGATCACCCTGCCAGGTCAATGAAGCTTTGTATGAAAGGTAGAAAATTATTTCTGTGGAATATATGCTGGAAAAGATGCTTCATGAATTTCCTAGCCAGCATTTTTTAATCAACCTACACCATTTTCACCAATTATTTTCCTAGAACTTACTACTTATATGCCAGTGATGAATGAATATCTAAAAAATAAGTAAGTAAATAAATCCTTTGGAAACTCAAAATTGGCTAAATCTTCTTTTACAGAAGGGAGGAAAACAGATGGCTTCTGGTCTAAAGATACAGAGAAACATGGAGTTGGAAAAAGACCATGAAGATCATGTAGTCCAACAGTTCTCAAACTTTCTGGTCTAGGCACTCTTTTACAATCTTAGAAATTATTAAGGAATTCCCAAAGAGCTTTTGTTTATGTGACTTGTATCTATCAATTTTGTTGAGCCATTTTCCAGGTGCATCTGACTCTCCAGGACCCCATTGAATTAGAGCACCAGTTAGATATAGTCCATGTGAGAGTTGATTGAACTAGAGGGAAAGGAAAGGGAATGTAACATGCATTTATTAAGCAAGTGTATGACTGGCACTCTGCTACATTCTTTACAGATATTTCATTTGATCCAGATAGTAGCAGTGAAAATGAAAAGGAAGGGGTGGGTACGAGAGACATTTAGGGAACTAGAATTGACAGGGCTTGGAATCTGGTTAGACACGGGAAGTCTGTGAAAGAAACAGATACAGAAAGATATCAGAGGTAAATGGGGTTATGGTGGTACCATTATCAGACACACAACAGTTAAAGAAAAAGGGCAGGGTCTCCTCTCTCCTTCAGAAGTGATGGTGAATGAGGTTATTAGTTAAGTTTTGTACATGTTAAGTGTGATGTGTGGTTGGGACATCGGGTGTTATCTTGAACATGAAGCTGGGAACGTGATTGAGCTCTGAAGAGTTCAGGGCTTGAGAAAGGTTTGGGAATCCTTGATAAAATTCATAACTAACGTCACAAAGTGAACAAATTTGCTGAGAAGAAGTAAGCCCCACATCCAGAATTTTGGGGGATCCTTATATATATGGAGTGGTAGAAAAATGAACTGATGACATGAAGTGGTATGAAAGGTAGGGAGAGAATGACAAGAGGCCAGTGGCAGGTAAGCTAAGGAAGAAAAGAATATCAATCGTGAAGAGATATTCAATAATAACCCACTAGCAACAGAAAGCAAGTCATCAAGCATTTATTAATCACTTACTGTGTACCAGGCACTGTCCTAAACTCTAAAGAACAGCTCCCGCCCCTAAGAAACTCACAATCTAATGGAGGAGGGGGAAGGGAAGAGAAGCTGTATACAGGATAATTTAGAGGTAATCTCACAGGTAAGTCATTATCTTGGGTTCAAAGAAATATCATGCAAGTACAGAATGGGGCAGGTATAGATAGATACCAGTTCATGAGGAAACAGAATTGTTGAGCAGAGATAGGGGCAGGAGGAGGTTTCATGGACCATGAACTCAGTATGAGTCAGAGAATGATGAGTTGGCCAAGAAGGCTACTGAAACCAAAGGCTACAGTAATAGAGGCATATTGTCCAAAATGAGTGGGCACATGGACCACTGCCCTGGTCATACTATATCTGTAGTATTGTCATTAGTATTTGGCACTGCCACTCTTTAGAAAAGAGACAAGTTGTCATGGCTCTTAAATGCCAAGGGGAGTTTAGATTTAATGTGATTCAAATACATCGTCCCCGTAGACTCTTGAGTCACATAAAGAAAACTGTGTTTGAGGACGATTATTTCATTAGTTTTATGACTGTAATGGGGATGAGGTGATGGTGATCTGAACAAAAGCTTAGAGTAAAAGGTACAGCAAAATCCCAAAGAAGTGACAGAGAATGCATTTTTCTGAATTGGGTGATGAATCGTCTATGTGGGAAACAAAAAAGTTAAAAAAAAAGAGAAAAACAAGATAGAACTTGACACCTGGAAAGGTGATAATGTAGTTAATGGCAATGTCAAAATTAGGGAACAATCTCATCTTGGTGGTTAAGGTATGGGTTTAAGATGAGATTTTAAAAAATTTATTTTTGTTTTTAAGACATTTTTATCAACACATTAAATTTCCCTCTACTAAGACACTTCATGGGACCATAGATCTAGAGTTAAAGGGATCTCAGAGGTCATTTTGTCCAATCTCCTCATTTTGCAGATGAGGAAATTGAGGCCCAAAGAATCAAAGTATTTTGCCTAAAGTTATTCAGGTAAGCGGCATATCTGTGCTTCAAATTCAGTGCTTTTTCTACCACATCATGATGCTATATAGGTAGCTGGACGATCTACAGGACTAGACAACAGCAAGAGAGGTTAGGACTGAATGTACGGATATAAATGTAATCCTTTTAATGGATGAGAACATGACTCATTTATCTTTGTATCTCCCCCAAGGGCCTACCTCAGGGCACCGCACATTGCAGAAACTTAATAAATGTTTGGTGAACAAATGAATAGATTTGGGGGCCATCTCATCCTTCCTCTCTTCCTCCCTCCCAAATTATCTGCCTTACAGAGCCATAACAAAAAGTATGGCCAGCTGCTTGTATCAAAAGAATAGTATTTGCTTTTCATAAAGAATCCCTGATGAGGGTACAGTGGCCTAAAAATACACTCCCTGTGGTATATCAACATATAACTTTCAATTGTCAGTAAAATTTTATTTTTTAAATGAAATGTTTTTTTGTTTTGACTTACTAGACACCAACAAATCCCCAAATAAACCTCTTCCCACAGTACATTCCCTCAAAATGGAGAAATAAATCATTAAAATAGAGTGATTTTTGCTAATATTTCAGTAAGAAAGAAATCACAGCCTTATTTCTATTATTTTTCTCTGTGTCCAGAGAATTTACAGGCCTGATTTTTGGAGGCCTGTGGCCAACTTATATACAGAAGGTCTAATTTGTGCTAAAATGTGATCACTTTCTTGTCTAATGGTGACTTAGATGAAAGGTTGTTTTTTTAAATCACGTGTGAAAATTCCAAGAGGACTGACTATGGACTTGTTAAACAGTACCACAAAGTGATCAATTTTTTTTTAAGGGCAAGTTTTCTCTATGTGGTGGCTTCTCAATTAGAATAGAATTGATTTTTAAAAATGTTCCATTTAAATGAGACCCCCATTAGGTATGATGGCTCCCAAACTGTAATGCCCTTTAAAACCATATTTTACTTTTCAAATTGACTTTTATGATGAAAAGACTATCCCTTCCCCTAAAAGGGTGGTGAAACAAATGGTTCTGAAGTCCCAGTCCTTCAACTCAGGACAAACTAACTCAGCATCAGCAACCTAAAAGAGTTGGTGCTGAGGAGGGGGTATGCATGTGAATATCCCCCTATCCCTTTCATTTCCTTGCTGAGTTCCTTTCTCTAAATCAGCAGGGGGGCTTAAAAAGATCAGATTGATGTTTCCCTGAAGTGTTTGGATGGGCTAGGCGCTTATCTTTATTTCAGTTCTCCTGCTGGTTTAGAAGAAAGGATGTAGCAGAAAAGAAGTGAGGACGAGTGGCAATATTCTGAAGACCCTTTTCTCAACCCTCCTGGTCTTTGCTGAGTTGTAGGTGGTATTCTAGTTTGAGAGGTTGAGATTTTTTAACACTTTAAAAAAATAATAATAAATAAGAAACCTACCCAGTGCTACAAATGTTAGGGTTGCTTTAGTCAAAAAGAAAAAAACCACTAAAATTAATCACCCACATAAAATAAACATAGTTGTTAGAGAAATTATTGGAAATTGGAGTATAGGGTGTTTCTTCTATTGGTTTAAAAAACACATGGATACTGAAATCTAAATGCCATGTAAACAGCTCATATAAGCATTTGACAGGGATGTCAGTAACAGACAAACTGTCCATGAAAAGTACATTTAAATTCACTTTAAGTTATCTACACACAAACAATGTTATCTTGCAATGACTATTAAAAATATTTAAAAATGAAATTTAAAAATAAAATATGTTCTGTTACTATCAAAGTAAAAAAACATCTATTCTTTAGCTCTATGAGATTTCGTACAATAACAGTGAGTACGCTGATCAAAATTAAGGAGCAAATTGGAATAAAAAAATGAGTTTCCCATTTTTGGTGATAAAACAATACTTAAAAAAAGTTTAAGGGAGGCTGGTAGAAAGTACACCGCTATCCCTGGAAAACTCCCACAGATGTTATAGCCAGTCTTTCCAATATTATCACCCACAAAAATTTTATCATCATCATAATCATAAAAGACATAAAATGTATCTTTATAAATCACGAGAGACCCAGCAGCCCTGCAACATTGTCACATCAGCTTTAATCCTTTAAAAAAAATTAGCCTCACTAACATTTATATAGTTCTTAAAGGCATACATCCTCTTATTTGATCCTCCCAACAGCCCTGAGGGGTGGATGCTACTATTATCACCCCCAGTTTATAAGATGAGGAATCTGAGTCCGAGAGAGGATGAATGACTTGCCCAGAGTCACAGAGCTACTAAGGATCTGAGGCAGGATTCAAACTCGAGTCCTCCTTACTCCCAAGGGAAAACCTAGGTAGGGCTGGAGCCAAAGAAATTTAGTGAGTGATGTCCTCTGGGTGAAGCAAGTTTAAGTGAAGCTGCGAGAGAGGAAGCTGTTGTTGTGTTTGTCCTTCGTTGCTGAAGAAGACCAAGCCATAAGAGAAATGATCTTTGGGATTGCGGTGGTGGTGGGGGTGGTGGTGAAGGTGTCTGTAGGAGGTCATACACTTAAGAAAATCTGATTGGATTTTTTTCAGATTTTTATAACTTAAGTGAAAATTGTATTATTCCTATTTCCCCGAAAAAAACAACTTTAAGAAAATGAAGACCAGTCAGTTATTCTATCTGGTGACATATGTATAATATAGATGTATTATATGTCTATATTATAGGTAATATATTTGTATGTGTATAAACACATATTACCCATGTATATATAGATATATCTCCAGATAGAGTAATTTACTGCTCTCCATATTTTACATCTATGCATATACATTTATATAGGTATATACTGTACAGATTTATACTTATCCTAGAAAGGCAATTAACTTCAATTCACAGTGATTACTTCACTGCCATGACCCAGCTTTTTGCTTGTAACAACGGGGAATTATAACAATGTAAATTAGAAGTTAAAGATAATAGACTTTATGATCTTCGGTTTCCTTATTTAAAAAATGATAGGTGTAATGTTTTTAGCAAGGTGTAGTTGAAATAGTGATGGATTTAGAGTCTGGAACTGAGTTTAAAACCTGATTCTGCCTCTTGCTACCTGTGTAATGCTTGGGGGGCAGTTGCCTATCCTTTCTGGGTGTCTGTTTCTTCATTAAAATGGTGGAGTTGAACTGATGACTCAACTGTAAATCTAGCATTTTATCATCACTAGCTTTCTTCTTAGGTCGAGATTCCTGTGTTAGTATTTAATTCCTATAGATAGGATTCATCTTTGCTTAGTAATTAACAGTATTTCTACAATTCTATGAATGCCCCATATTTTCCATTGGTTAAAAATTCAGTTTTAATTCTTAAAACATGAGGCTCTTGAAAATTTTGGAACAAACCTAGTACCCATGTGTATTGAGCAATATGTATTGGTGCTCTCCATTCCAAATTACCTTATAGTTAATGACTTTGCATTTTTATTAATTCTTTTTAACTTTATTTTCTATCAATTTATTTATGTCCTTGTTTTCTCTACTTCTGGTAAGTAGGGCTTATTTCATTCACTGTGTTTGTTACTTAGCATGGTACCCAAAACTGAACACATGCTGGTTGTGTAATATAACTGGTTCTTTCATCCAATATTTATTTGAGGCCTACTATGTGCAAAGCATTTTTCCAGGCTTTATGGAAGATAAAAAAGATGTTCAAAAGGTAGTTATATTAGTCAAATTAGTTAATTTTACTTGTGGTGCATTTCAGTTAGAAATTGAATTGGGATTTTTAATTAATGTAAAATATATAGGCCATCTAGTTTGCCTACTGAAGAATGTTTTTTCCTTTTTGTATGAGTAGCAAAGTTGACTCCCTAAGTTGGTAAGTATTTGATGGATTATAATACCAAAGGCAGGTGTGGACAGTAGAAAGAAATGCCACATAAGCCACTGAAATCATAGTTGAAGAGGTAAATGTGGCACATTAAACCAATTTATGTTTTCTTTGACATCATCTTAACATTTAAACAGAAAGGTTTAACTTTTCCTTCCTTCCTTCCTTCCTTCCTTCCTTCCTTCCTTCCTTCCTTCCTTCCTTCCTTCCTTCCTTCCTTCCTTCCTTCCTTCCTTTTGTAAGGAGGCCAAAAGGGAGGGTTGCTGAGAACAGGAGCTTTTGTCAGGGGAAAGACAAACTTGCAAAGTAAAAAGAAAAAAGTTTGTTGCTTAGGCACACAGATTGAAAGGATGGTAGGTGTTTGTATCCCTCATCCAGGACGACAATTCCCCCAAAGCTTTGATATCACCTGATTTCAAGGCCTTGAGATTTTCAGAAGGAACCAAATTCCACAGTGCTTATTTGGGTTTCTGATCTACCTTCTGATGTTCAGAGAGAAAGAGGAAAAAGGTCCCTGCACCTCCTTGTCCTCTTTCTTTGTTGTATGGTTTGCTTTGTTTGTTTGAGTTTAAAACTGCCATTATGTGAAAGTGTTGCAAGTATAAATAATTTAGGAGATAACTCTGTGGGGACCCCAGTTTGCCTGACTTTGTGCAGAAGCAGCTCGTTTTGGCTGTGAGCAGCAGCATTCCATATGAACAATTATGCAACATCAGTATGTCATGGATATTAACCAAGTATAGTAGACAGAGACAGGAAAATCATTCTGTTGCTTATTTAATTAAATTTATTTGGTTTTTCCCAAGTAGATCCTCTGGTGTGTGATTTGTACACCCACTTGGTTTTGGCTGCAGCTATTTTTGGGCAGTGCCTTCAACCAGCTCCTTCCGTTTTAGACATCTCCCCCCTCGGCGCATGGATTCTAAAGCATGGGGGTGTGATTTCCACCCATGAAAATATGGCATTTTCCCCTGGTGGTAATATAGTCAGTTACAATATGTTAATCTAACCAAGTGAACAAGAGGTATGTAAGTGGGTCAGACTCAAAGAGAGTCACCCACTACTCACTCCTGCTTAAAGGAAAGGAACGGCTTATAATGGGACTTCTCTGACTTTCACCCCTACCATTTTAAGAATTGCTTTGCCAATCCTTTGCAGCAAATAGTAATTTTAAGTAGACCAACACAGATCTCAGGTTGTTTGCACTCTATGGTAATGACAGAGTGGCTGCCCTCCCTGGAGTCAATAAGTCCAACAATTGAGTCATTTTTGCCTCCTGGGAGTGAATCACTGCTGTTAGCCTGAATGACAGGATTGCTTATAGAAATGGAGACCGTCACCAGGCTGACCTCATTCAGGGACTAGTGAAGTTCAGAGGGCAGGCAGGTAGTGTTTAACACAGTTGTAAGTAAAAGCTGATTTTTCACTTGCAGACTCTATAAACAAAAAGGAAGAATGGTTGAAAAAAAGTGATTGATGTGTATTTGGATGCAAGCCTGATCTTTTTCTTGGCTCTTTTTCCTCCACAATTTTCCCTCATTCCTGTAATAAGTCAACAAGAATTGGGGAAGCACTTTCATGTTCCAGGTGCATCAGAAGGAAAAGAAAAAAATGTAACTGTCCCTGCCCTCAAGGAGTTTACATCCTATTAGAGGGAGATATATATATACAAAACATGTGATTCAAGGTAATTTGTCAGGGGTGGGAGGAAATACTAATAGCTGGGGGGATCGGGAAGAAGGTAATGTAGAAGACGGCACTTGAGTTGAACTTTGAAGCAAATTAGTGATTCAAAGAGGGAAAGGGAGTAAGCATTCTAGGCATGGGGTTGAGAGGGTGAGGAATGTGCAAAAAGCACAGAGACTAGAAATAGTCTGTAAAAAAGGGCAAGAAAGACAGTTTAGCTGGACTGAGAGCCTGTAGGTTGGAATCAGGCTGTGAAGGGTTTGATGTTTATACTTGGCCCAAGAGACAATGGAGCCACTGGATTTTATTGAGCAAATAAGTGATTTGCTCAGACCTCCTATGGTTTTGAAGAATCACAGTGGCAGTAGTGAGAGAGGATGGAAAGGAGACAGGAGAGATCTGAAGCAAGGGAATCCATTAGGAGGTTTCTGCCATAGTCCAAGATCTAGTTGATGAGAAACAGAACGGTATTTGTGTGAAGTAGAGATAAGGGAATGAATGTGGGAGAAAATACAGAGGTAGAATTGACAAGACTTGGCAACTAGTTAAGGACAGGTGAGGGAAAGTGAGGAGCTGAAGGGGAATCAGGTTTTCATCTGGGAGATTAGATAGTGGTGCCCTTGGCAACAATAGGAAAGGTTAAATAGAGGGTAGGAGCAAAACAATGAGTTCTGTTTTGGATATGAGATTGAGATGCCTACAGGACATCCAGTTTGGAATGTCAAATAGGCAATTAGTGTTTGAGAATGGAGCTCCGGAGAGAGACTAGGGCTGGATATATAAATCTAGGAAGTTGCATGGTGATAATCAAAGTCATAGAAACTGATGACGTCATAAAGATGGAGAGTATGTGTAGAGAAAAGAAAAGAGGTCCCAGGACAGAACCTTGGAGTAAATTTAGTGTTGGGGGTGGACTATGGTGATCTAGAAAAAGAGGTTGAGAAGGAAATGCCAGACTGGTGGAAAGAGAATCAATATTCACAGAAGAGAAAATGGTGTCACATGTTATAAGGAGGTCAAGATTGAGAAAGGACCACCTGATTTAACAGCTAAACAATCACTGATAACTTTGGAAAGAGCAGTTCCTGTTGAAAATGATGTCAGAAGCCAGACTGTAATGGGTAGAAGCGAATGAGAGGAGAGAATGTGGCAGCATTGAGTATGTGTGTGTTATATGTATGTACACACATATGTGTATATATACACACATATATGAATATCTGTAATTATTACATTCTTTAAAAGATATAGTAGAATGTTAGTTTAAGTTATCAGACCCTCATCAGAATTGTAGTACAAGCCACTCTAATAAATATTTATTTATTAAGCACCTATCATGTACAAGGCATTAGGTTGAATACTTAAGATACAAAAGCCAGACAAAAAGAAGTTTTTTTTTAATGAAAGATATAAGTATTAATAAGTTCACAAGATCCAAGGTTAGGAGAACTTTGTGGAGTTATACCTGTTCTGACTTTGCTTTCAATTAAAGAAAAAGAAAACTTGACTTGAACGACAGTTTTCAATAGTCATACATTTTAGCATTGGCCAATAGATTCAGGGTCTGAAAAAAATGTCACTTCTGGCAAAAGGAAATCAGATTGTGGAACACTTTTATGCTCATGGCATGATGTCTATAGAGCTTACTCATTCTGCGTATATATTTCAGTCTGTGCCTTTTTAATTCCTCTGGCTTTTTACTACACTGTATAAATAAAAGGGGTTAATGTCTGGTATCGTCATAGTGATCTGAAAGTGTATTTGGCTGACTACATTTGACTTTAGGTCAGTCACTACCACTCTATATTGGAAGATGCAAACCATGTTTGGTGGGAATTGAAAAAACAGTTCTGGTGTAGACAAGTGATGGACATAGAGTAACATATACTACACTTTGATGAACAATCACTTGTCTATGTTTCAGTGCTCTCACTATTATTGAGGTCTAGCTGTTGGAGGGGGTAGTAGACAGTGTATTTGCAGTTTGTCGAACCCATACAAATAACTTGTATTTCTTTACATGCAAGCTTTTAGCAGCATTCTCTATCCCCAAAGAATTGAAAATGAACCCCTCAGACAGTGAAGGATTTATGTAGGGGATGACAAGGTAGTGGGGTGAGATGTAATAGGGAAAACACGATGTACAAAGAGAACTCTAACGATTGTTAAAATCAGAGAAAGTCAGAGTTGATATGGACTTGAGAGAAGTATACATTTGAATGAAATTTGATGTATTCTAAATATAACATATGGCTCTTATATCATGTTTTTTAAGTCTATCCATGTTATGAAATTAATCAGCAAAGAGAATGTTAGTGGACCCAGAAGAAATCTGGTTAGGTTATACTTTCAAAAGTAGCTACAGGATCATAGAAAGGTGTTCCCTTCCATCTTCCCCTATCGCACCATTATTCTGCCAATGAATTTTACTCTGGTTTTTAATAAAGTTGGTAGTATATAAAAGGTTCAAAAGTCACTGAAGAGACTTGGAGATATGCACCATAAGTAGATGCAGTTATGAAAGGATGCTGGTTTCAGTCCTGTAAGGCATTCCTACCAGTGCGAATAGTTGTCCACAGCTTGAGGATAGTAATATTATATGGTCCCTGATTCCCAAATGTGACAGATTCATAAGAAACCTTAACCTTTATTTTTTCCACCCTTCCTCAACCACATCAACAGGGTCTCTCTTATATACCAGTCAATTAACTAGGCATTAAAAAGAAACCACAAATCTATATCGGTAGCTCTATGGACAAAGGAAAGAAATGCGAAGTAAACACTTAATTATATTGTTGTAAAGTGTCTGATCCAGACAGTTCTTGAGCCAAAGAAGTCAAATGGTGGAAGAAGTTCAAACAACATAGCTTTTTAAATATGGCTCTTTCTCTAAGCATCCTTTGATTTGTCTTTGCATCTAATTTAGAAATAGAGGCCTTTAATTTTCCCTCACCTCGTGGCCAATCTGATAAGAAACGGAGTAAGTCTACCGAGCAGAGCACGGGTTAGATTTATCTTGCTGTTGGTATGGGAGAAAGAATACTCCTTGATCTGAGTTTTAGCTCTGACATTAGCTGTGGGGCTGACTTTCTCTGAGTCTTAGTTTTAACATCTATAAAAAGAGAGGTCATCAGTCATATGTGCGTTACCTACTTAACTCAAGGTTCTTTTGAGGAAAGTTCCTTATGGACCTTAAGATACTATGCAAAATATTACAGAGTGTTATTATTGTGCTTTTATATTTCAAGTTTTGAATATAAGAAGCAGTATAGATAATGGATTGAGAGTCATCCTGAGAGTTAGGAAGAGCTGTGGCTATAGTCTTACTGTTGACACATACTCTACATGTGATCCTGGACAAACTAACTACTTAAATTCTCAGTGCCCGAGACAATCTCTAAACCTTTAAGGTTCAGAGCATATCCCAGGCTGCATTGTTGGATGGTATTTTGTTACTGTAAGATCCCCATGCCAATGGAATCACAGGTCCTGTTTCATAACTACCTTCCAAAAGTAAAGGCAAATGTGTGGTTTTGTCAGTGTGAGTATTCTCACCATTATAGATAGCAGGCCTCCTATGCCTTAATAGATGTTCGTTGTGTACTGCCATGGCTGAAATAATTAATCACCTAGTCACCAATTTCCTAATATTATGATGATGATAATTTGAACTAAAATGTTATAGTTAAGGATTGTTGCTAACTCTCCCTTGGAATGCTGTTTTCTAACTTGTAGAAGACCTGGATTTCAGTTTTTAGCTTTCCAAGGCATTCTACTGTTCAGCTGGGATAGGTTCTAGTCTGCTGATTTGATTAACAATTTTTTTCCATTTGTTATTATGGGAATTTGGTGTCTTCTTGCCTTTCAGTGTTAGTGAAAACATTGGGTTGTGTTTCTAAAGTAAAATATGGTACTCCTTAGCAACTCAGGTGTTAGGTTCCAAATAATTCTACAGCACCATAGGATCCCGGGATAAATGTTGAGTTAGATTCTTGACCTTATCCACCCACATGCTATAACTTCTGGGGCTCTCCTCTTGGAGTTAGTCTGCTGGACTATTAGCTGTCTGCAACCCTATTCATCTCATGTCTCTCGAGTAACTGTACTAATTGGGAGAGAAAGTTTGTATTAATTGATTACAGTCATGTGAACTAGGGACATTAAAATGATGGTCACTGAAACTAAAATAACTTTCCTTTCAGAAGTCACTAAAAGGTCAATCAGTGAATCTCTGGAAAGAATTGAGTAGAAGACTGTCAAAATGATCTAATTCAAGCGTCTAGTTATTAGTAGAAAAAAAATCTGGAAACTACAAAATTCCTTGAGATTTTAGGTGCCATGTTTTGAAGCTCATTAAGACTGGAAACCTTGAGTATGTCTAGAATCTCCCAATTCCATATAGCTGACCATATAATAGGCAGCATTTGTATATTGCTTTAGGGTTTGCAAAGCACTATATTATCTAATTTTGTCTTCATAACAACCTTGGAAGGTAGGTGCTATTACTATCCCCATTTTACAGATGAGGAAATTGAGGCAGATGGTTTAAACTGACTTGTTCAGGGTCACATAGTAAGTGTCTGAGGCCAGATTTGAAGTCAGGTCCATCCACTATGCCACTTGCCTTCCCTACTTCTTGTTTTTGAACACCTTAATCCTCATAACGTGCAAGGACACATATAACGTAGGAGTATACTGGAGCCCACTCAAACTGTTACTTAAGAGTTGACTGTTAAATTTTCAGCACATTTATACTTCAGAAATCTGCAAATACTACAAAGTATAGCTTGATTTGTCGTTGTTGTTAATTGTCTAGACCTAAGAAAGAGATGGAGAAAAATTATCCTACATAGGTTTGTTTGTTTGTTTTTCTTGAAGAGTTGGTTGTTAAACATTAACAAGCATACTCCTGATATAATGACTAACGAAAAAAGGTCAACTACAGAGAGAAAGGGTTGAGGAAAAAGAAAGAATCAAGTTTGCTTTGAGACAACAGATAGCAATCAGGTTGTTTGCTCTTTCCATTTGCTTGAGATGTACCTCTTTCTGTCTATCTCCCTTTCCCCCATTTATCCTGGACCCAATCTGTTTTGAGCATATCAGCAATGTAAATAGTCCCTTATTCCTTGGGGAATTGTGGGTGAAATGGCTAATGAGGTATGAAGCTAGCTGGGGAAGAACCAAGATAGCTTGTGTTTGAGAAGAGAGCCAGCATGTAGAAAGGCAAAATAGCACCATGGAAAGAGTCTTTGAGTCAGGAATCCTGACTTCCTGAAGCCCCAAGCTAAATTCTAGAATTGATATTTTTTAGCTGTGTGACCCTGGGCAAATTACTGAACCTCTCTGAGCTTCCATTTGGTCAGCTATAAAATAAGGATTAGAATATGGACTCAGGATGCACTCTAAATATTATCCAAGGATGAGCCGAATTTATTTGGGGGAAGATTATCACCAGGTTCACTTTAGGGTAATGAATTTTTCAACCACAATTCTCAAAGATCATCCCCCAAATTGTAGCAGTATTATGATCTTTGTCAGGGAAGGAAGTATTTACACTTAGAAGTTGCAGTTCTTGGAAGTAATCAACCTCACTGGGTTGTTTTGGGGGAAAGAAACAAATAAACACCTTTTAAGCTTTAAAGGACTATATGAGTGGTTCCTAACATCAGCATCAGAGGGAAGGCCAAAGACATAGCACCAGAATTGGGATAACTAAGGTGTCTGGTTGGTCTGTCAAGTGGTTACAAGCAAATACGGGGGATCCAATTTTTAGGAACTTACTGTCTTGATGACCACCTCTGTGCAGGGGCTTTTTTAGGTCTCTGGCTGAGAAGCCAGTGGAATCCCCAACATAGTAGCCTTGTTTTCTTTCCTCTAAAGGGCTTGCCCAGTTCTAACTTCCCTATCACCTGGTATTACCTGTCAGGCAGGAAAAATATGTGCTAAAGATAAGGGTAAAAGTGTGGCAGATCTTTCGATCAGAATCTCCAAAGTTGATTCAGCCTCACATCAGGCTTTTTCACCTATCCCTTTCTTATGCCCAATTGAGTCTGAGGAGACAGGCAAGGACATCTGAGGAAAGACTGAAATACTTTAGAGGAAGAAAAGAAAGACAATTCCCTTTAAAAAAAAAATGAAAATCAAGGACAATGAGTTCGGACATGTGGGCAGAAGAATCCCTAGTAAAGGGAATAAGAAACAAATGAGATTTTTAGAAATTTTAAAAATAAAATCCCCATTTGTCAAGCCTGGATAAATTTTAATTCTTCAACATTGTCTGAAAATTAATAGAGGTCCTGAATTGACTCGGTGTATTCACTTTGGCCATCAGAAATTCTGGATTAACATGTCCTTTGCAACCTTTTGCATTTGTCCAAAAAAAGACAACTGGACAAATCTTCCCATGTTGCTATACTACAAAATACTCAAGGATGACACCTGAGGGCATTGGCAAGTCAAGTTTCATAAGACTCCCTCTGAAAGAATTTCTTGGTCAAAGGAGGTGAATGTTTGTAGAAGTCAAGTGAGAACTTGAAGAAAAGGAGGGCAAATGGGGAAAGCCTATGAAATGATGACATGCACACACAGACACACACATACTCCCAGGATGTTTTACACGCAAGCCAAAGTCTAAGAGATCAAACCTTCCCAGACGTGCCATCCTTCTCTACTACCTACAAATGATTTTTTCTTACGCTCCACTTATTCTGTGGTTGAATACCAAAACATATTTTTAAAAAGGTTATCTAAAGGAATATTTAAAAAGTTTGAATTTGAGCACAAGTGAGGGATTGTTACCTTAAAGATGAGCATAAATGTGGTTGTAAGAGTTAAGCTGATTTTTGGTAGATGTTAATCCCTTGGTTCTTTAGTTTCTCCCTGTAGAAAACTGATAATAATAACTTGGTCCTAGTTTATAGTGGTTTATTTCCATAACAACTCTAATTTTGATTACAAAACACCTGGAAAAAAGGTCAGTTGATCAATAAATTAATAACCATACATTAAGTACCTATTATGTGCCTAGATACTGTCAAGATAAGAATGAAATAAACCTTGCCTTCAAAAAGCTTATGTTCTGTTTAGATATATAACAATGTGTTAATAAATCCTGAATAAAATTCAGAAAATAAGTACCCACTACATATGTCCATGTGGGTTTGGGATAGTGTTTGCTTGGTATCCTTAATTTAGAGTGGAAGAACCTAATCTGAGAGTTCTGGTAACATAGAAGAGGGAGATTCAAAAAGTCGTTGTGAATCAGAGGGTAAAGGAAACATCTGTATTCTGTTCACTGCAATACATCTGGATGGGCTACAGAACATAGGTAGTCAAAAAATTATATTTTCTATGTATTTCCTGGTATTCAATATGAACCCCGAGGATTCAAATAAAATCCAGTAAATTCTATATTAACTAATCAAAAATAGGTGTAAGGATCTCCTGAAAGCAGTCCTTGAAGAATAAAGCTTCTTAACTACTTCAGATGAATTTTTTATGAGGCGTTTGCCTCAGTGACAGCCATGGCCAAGGCAGCTACAATGCAGGTGAAATATATTTGACTTGAGGAACTCTGTGTACACCCTATGGATTATATCAATCACTGGATCAAAGTAAAAGTCAGGAGAACGGGGAAAAACCAGAAATTATCCATTCCAATAGAACATGAAGCAAAAACATGTGTTCTCAAGACTATCATTGTTTATTTAATATCGTTAATTGTATTCTAGACTTATTTTTTTCTGACACATTTTACCAGTGGTCTATAAATTTTTTTTTTGATAGAGCACACCAATCTGAATATATGTGTGTGTATGTATATATACATATATCACATATATATGTATATATACACACACACATGTGTGTATACATCCATGTACATGCATATATTTACATATTTGAGCGTGTATTGCTAACATGAACATATTTATTGAACATTATCTAATGTACTACTATATTAATAATAATATACAGTATAAAACATTCCTAAATAGAAATTTTTAAAAGGATATAAAAATAAAATAATTCTCAATCCTAAGTCAGTAGGGAGTGGTTGGAGTGCTTTAGGAAATTTACTTTAATAGCTGTGTGAAGGATGGATTGGAGAAGGCATAGATGACTAATTAATAGGCTATTCCAATAGTCAGGGTGAGAAAAGACTGAAACCTGAACTAGGATGGTAGCTGGGTGAGCAGAGGAGGGAGAAAGCTATGAGAAATGTTGTGGAAGTAAAAATAAGATTTGGAAACTGAGTGGATACATGTGGTCAGTGAGAGTTAAGAGCTGAAAACAAGACCGAGGTTGTGAACTTGGGTGAATTAAAGGACAATGGTGTCCTGGACAAAGATAGGGAAGTTCATAAGAGGGGTGGGTTTTGGGGGAAAATGTGATGAGACTTGGGATGCTTGTCATAACTCATCCATGCCAGCTCATCCTGTGAGATTCACTCAAGCCCACCAAAAATGAAGAGGGGGGAATGAAGATTCCAAGCAACTGTCCATTGCCAAAGAATGCAGAGCCCACTGAAAGATGCCTGGTTTAGCCAAATGGTGTGAAGGATAGTGGGAGGGATGTTGTGGTTTGGGGTAAGTTTTTTCTCAATGGCACTTGTTCAGCCACTACTGAGGGAACTGGGGAGTGGTGGAGTTATAATTGGGCTGAGGGGCCAATGCATAGTCTAGGAGGGAGGTTGGGAGCTTGTGCTTAAAGGAAAGTAGAAGAAGAGGAGAGTGTAGTAGGATAATGGCAGGTGTGGTTGTGTTGGACACAAGTCCCAAGATTGGCTATATCAGGGAGAGCGAGAAGTGACCCATCTTCCTACTCTCTAATTGGCTGACCAAAGCCTCTGTTATAGAAACCTGTTTGTCCTAGATATTGTGCCATTCCCAAATACTTTCAAGGAATTAGCCTTTCCCTTACCTTATTATAAAAGAAAAAAAAAACAATTAAGTCTTCACAATCTCTCTTAGTTTCTCACTTTACCTCATGAGTTTGTAAGTTAATTTCTGCTTTTCTTTCAACCTCTCTCCTTTCTCCTGTCACAAATTGGGAAAGAATTTGGCAAATATAAAAGCATACCCCCAACCTTTTGATTTGTTCCCACAGCTCAGATATCAGCACCACTTAGCAATAGCTCGGAGAATGAAAAGCGATGGGAGCACTGGCATGCCAATGACCTCCCAGAATCTTGGGGGAAAATGAAATTTAAGTTGTCACCAACACATAATCAGAGAACACAAAATTAAATACCAATAGACAATGTACAGTAAGAGGACAGACAGTTACAGAAAAAGAAAAGGGCAAAAGGCAATATGGTGGTAGGGGGAGGTGGAATTACTTTCCTCTTGTGTTTTGTCTGTCAATCTGCTTGTCTCTGTCTCTCTGTCTGTCTTTCTGTCTCCATCTCCATGTCCCTCCCTCCCTCCCTCTCTCTCTCTCTCTCTCTCTCTCTCTCTCTCTCTCTCTTTCTCTCTCTCTCTCTCTCTCACACACACACACACACACAGACACTAAGACATTGAGGTAGCAATGGAAAATCTTATGAGTAAGGGAATGACTATGGTAAGTCTTATCCTGAAGCAAATCAAGAACAAATAAGAACTCAAAAGGCATGTAATCTTCATTCATTCACTTCTTTCACACCGAAATCAATAGTCAAATATAAATTATAGGGTAAATATATGACCAAAAAGTAACTTTTTTATTTCCTTTGGTAAGGGTGGACTTTACTGATAAGATAAAGAAAATAAAGTCAAGTCTTCCTATGAGAAAACAAAAACATTTCCTTAAAAAACATCAAAGTTGTTTTTTCCACCTGAGTGTACCTTTCTCTGTAGATTTTCCTTATTCTCCTGAAAGTAGTATATTTTACTAGAGTCATTTTAAAAGGGCAGAAAGTTTACGAGAAGGGCCTATATCCTGAACTTGAATATCTCTCCTTTGCTGTATAAAGTTGATCAAGTCACTTTATGACCTCTCAGTTTTTCCCATCTGTGTTAGAAGGATATTAAAGGAAGTACTTAGAGAAAAAAGGGTTTCTTGTATGTGTGTGTGTGTGTGTGTGTGTGTGTGTGTGTGTGTGTGTATAGCATTGTTGTAATGCGGTATTACTACAAACTTCTACAGGAGAAAAATATACATCCAGGCTACTACTATTACTACTACTACTACTACTACTACTACTACTACTACTACTACTACTACTACTACCACCACCACTATCACCATCACCATCACCTAACATTTATGCCTATGTGCCAGACACTGTGCTAAGCCATTCACAAACATGATCTCATTATTTGTTCCATTAATTTTATAATCCCCTTTTTTCCTCTCCCACAACCACCACCCATCACCTTGGCACAAGCCCTCATCACCTCAACCTGGACTATTGGAGTAGCCCTCTGGTTCGTCTCTGTGCCTCAAGTCTCTCTGCCCACTCTGGGATCTCCTAAAATGTAGGTCTTACTATGTCACCCGTACCCCAAACACTTAGTAAATTCCAGTGACTCTCTGTACCAGGATCAAATAGAAAATGCTCTATTTGGCATTTAAAGCCCCATGCTAACCAGCCCCTTCCCATCTTTCCAGCTTTCTTATATTTTGCTTCCCTCTACATACTCTGTGATCCAACTACACTGTCCCTTGCACTCTGTGTACTTCAGCCACTGACTCTGCTTTTCTACTGGCTCCTCTTCATGCCCAGTTTTCTCTCCATCCTTGCTTCCACATCCTGGCTTTCCTGGCTTCCTTCAATATTCAGTTAAAAGGTCACCTTTCGCAGAAGGCCATCCAGGTCCTTCCCATCAATCCTCAGTCCCTTCCTATGAGATTACCTTTTGATTATACCGTGTATATGTAGTGCGTACATAGTTAGTCACATGCTCTCTCCTCCATTAGAACATAAGGACCTTGAGGGCAGGGGTCACATTTTTGTCTTTCTTTGAATCCCCTTCAGTTAACAGGGCCCCTGGCACATGGTAAGCTTTTAATAAATGCCTGTTAACTGACTGATAGATTTATGACTTTCTGTTCTCTTTACCACCTCTGTTACTACTTCTTTACCACCAATTCTGGCCATGGTATTACAAGGGAAACGAGATACAGTTACAATATAAAATATGTTCAGTTGCTGGAGGGCATAGAGAAAGACGCTTGTAATGTTGGAAACCTAAATTAAACCCATTGTACAGCAAAACAAGTATGAAAGAATCAAAGCATGGTAGTTTGCCAACAAGTATTGCATCTTCAGGCTCTAGTTTACTCTTCCTTACCCTTTCTGATTGTATTTTTCCCTCAAATTTTCCTCATCTGTTTATTCTGATGGGAAAGCAAAACATTGAAGATACTGGGTTTCGTACCAGCCCCAGTCACACTAAATGCAAGATTCCAAATGGCTAATGTTTATGACCACCATCTATCCCACAGAAAAAACCAAAGCTGTTATGACCCCAACTTGCCTGTGCACTTCCAATTGTATCTCTGAACTGGATTAGCACATCCCCACCGAAACTGGTAGAGGCATTGCCAGTATCGCTGACAAATTTTAGTGCGACCCAGAAGCATTTGTTAAAAAGAGAACACCATTAAAGGTCTGCATCCACTTAAACTCACCAATGTGCCGGGGCTGAGGCCATAGGTATATGGGGTGGGGGGGAAAGAGGCACACCAAACAAAATCCACAACCCAATCATTCTGACTAACACAGTAGGGTCAGGTGAGCTCCAATTCCCTGCCAAAATGTCAGCAGCACTGGTTTTGTTCACCTTGACAAACCCTCAAAGGAAATGCATAGGCAGTAGTCTGAAATGGCAACCCATGCTGTGTTAACCTCCCTTCGTACAGGTTTGGCTGAAACATCTGTGGGAAAGGGGGCTGCGGAGAATTCAGTGAAACATAAGCGATGAGAAAACCTTTCTATCCTCTTCAATTACACAAAAATGGGAAAGGAGCATCGTTTTCAAAGGAACAAATGTTACACAAGACATGCCCTTTTAAATCCTTTTTAAGGCTCTGTGACCTGTAAAACTATCTGCAATATCAGCAGGAGAAAGCCTTCTCCAGGACAAATGCTTATGTTTTATGTGCACTGTATTTGCTAATCATTAGTTCATAAGCAAGCGTAGATATACAGTGGGGCTATAAATAATGGCGGGAATGTAAAAGTGAATTGATCTGTCTGGCTATCTAGTAATAGTCCTGGCACAGGACCAGTCTTGAATGGCTGCCAACTACCACAGACCCAGCCAATGATTTGTCTGGGGGTCTTGCCCTGTCAGGCAGAAAACAGTCTTAGAGCTGAACTCCCACAACTGTGAGCACCGCCTACAGTTCAACAATGAACATTTCCTGCAGGGTCCCCTTTCACCAAATTAGTCTAAAAATCACTTTTGAAATTAAAAATAAAAGGAAAGAAAGAAAGACGAAAGGAAGGGGAAAAAAAAAACAACAGCAAAAATTTACTCATACCCTAATACTTCATGTTATGAGTTACAGAGAATCTTTGAGAACTCCCACCCCCCCCAACCTCAAAATCCTGCATCTCCTCCTAACCTCAAATTGTAAAGGAGGTCAATGCGAACTGAAACATTATCCCAGAGGCTGTTAAATTTAACTATGTACACACGCCACAACTTTTAATTCATCTTTTGTAGCAAATTTGGTATTGATTTAGGGATGGGAGCTGGGGGAGGGCGATCTGTATGAAGGAATAACTGCTCAGTTTTAGGGATTTCAGAAATGAGGCAAAAATAAATTTAATCATACAGAAGCCAAAAGGGGTTGGGTTCCCTGACAAAGAAATGGGGGTGGTTCCACAGCAAGTCTAAACAACCAAAAGTATTTTTGTATCTCCAATGCAAAGGGAAAGGGAAAAAAAAAAAACCACAACAAATCCCCCAAAAAGTTGGTTTGATTTTCCTCTTTCCCTTAACTCTCTACCAATCCACGATTTTACCTCCCACCCCCTTTACTCCCCTCCTAAAGTTGGTTATGCTGATCTACTTACTGCATTGCTTGAACTAGTTTTCCCTGTGTATAAACATGGAAAGACAGCTCAGGCAGCAAACTCACCTCGGGATGCCTTGCAGGGATTCAGTAATGTGCCAGCCTGGCACTGTTTCTTGTATCCCTCAAGGCTGTCTCCCAATCTCTTTGTAAGACCAGCCCTGGCTCAAAAAAAAAAAAAAAGAAAAAAAAGAAAAAAGAAAAAAAGAAAAGGAAAAGGAAAAAAGAAAGAAAAGAAAAAGGAAAGAAAAAAGAAGGGAAAAAAAAAGAGAGAGTCCCATCAAATGATGCAGCTCAGTTTCATGTAAATCTGTCTCTGCTAGGTGCTCTTGAGTCATGGTGTGAGTCAGATCAGGGTCTGCGTCTGGGTGTTTATTATACGTGTGTAATATCCTTCTGAATCTATAAACTGACATAGACGGTTTGCATGGAGACCGAGATGTACACGGCGTAAATCAAGAAGTTGCTAATTATTGAAGAACTGGCAAGTTGAATTTCCTCAAAGTGATGCATGTTTATGGTTCAGAGACCACAGGATGGGGAGGCAGCTGCTTTGTTTGGGGATTTTTGCATTTCTTTTACTGAATTTCATAAATACCAACCAAATTCCAACCCAACTGATTCAGATTTCACCTCGTCACTTAAAATATATTTTGTAGAGTACAGCCTGTGCAGTAATCCTCTGCTATACTTTAATTTGGTTTTAATTTTATAGGCTCTGTTTTAACTGCGTATTTCCAGACCTTTATTTCCCTCACAGCTCTTAGCAAAATGGTAGCTCATAAACACAAGCTCTGCTGTATAGACTTTGCATTTCATCCCAAAGTATTTCCCTTTTTTATAGCCATGGTCTTTCCATCTTAGTGCTCCGAGCTTGGGTCACAAATCTCTCCGCTATTCCAGTGTGTGACATCTTCGCTCGTTCGCCGCTGCTCATTAACAAACAATACTGCTGTGAAATTGGTTTAATGACAAAGTAATAAAATTGCTATTCTGTTCACAGATTGCCTGAGGCACTTTGAGCTCCTACAAGGCTTACTGTGGGTGCCAAGATACATTAAGCTGCTTATTCGTAAAAACTGCATCATCCATTTTTTTCACAGGTTTTTTCCTTTCCCTATCCAGCCCCTGCTTCTTTTTATCTTCAAATAAAAAGATATATTTGCTTATGTTCTTCCAGGCTGTCAAATTTTTACTTTCATGCATATTTCTAGAAAATGAAAGTGTATTTCATTTCAATTTTTCCTAAAAGGTCACTCTGTCCCTCCTGCAAGGTTGTTCCTAGGTGGAAAGCCCTCCACATGCCACAGTAAGGTAGTCTTATTCTCACATATTATGGAGATGGGAGACAGGGTCATACAGACCTATTTTGGTAGAGCAAAAAATTGGACCTATTTATAGAACAGATTTACCTATTTTTTTTAAGCACAGTTTGGAGAACACTTTCTCTCCTCCTCTTAGAACCAGATTTTTTTTTTTACATGAAAACAACCTATACAACTCTAGTAGCTGCATCCCACATTAATATTTTATGAATAATAAAATATGTCTGCATTAAAGTAAAACCTTCGGCAGGCACCTGTTTTTCATAATGAATTAGGAATCCTGGTAAAGTACCCTTGCCTCCCCCTCTCCCATTTGTGCAGTGCTCATCCTGACCTAGAGATTTACTGCTGCCAGACAATAGTGGAACAACCCAATTGCTCCTTGACAGGTGGGCAGGTCTGGATAATTATTGCCAGACATCTTAACACTGCTCAGCTGATGTAAATAAACATACAAAGTACGGATCAATATTGCTTTCCTACTTCTGCATTTTGAACACATATGCTGGCAATTTCACATTGTTCTCTGGTCTGGAGGGATGGTGAACCTGCTTTGAAGTATATTGTACATATCCATAGATTCACACCCATTCCACATGTGATTCCTTAGAAGAAGAAAAAAAGAAATATAGATGCAAGGAGCTAGGACTCCAACAGCTACTAGCCACCTCCTATGTACTGAGCAAAGTGCTCTTTGAGGGGGTTCCAGAATGAAAGATGAGGTTCTGAATACCTGGTAGATGAACTAAGCAGAATATTCTTAGTAGACAAACCAGGCTGAGGCCATCATGAGCTCCCATAAAGAAAGGGCATCTTTTTTCCTCCTGTCCATGGACTTGGCATTCCATACCATTTCATGAACTCTGGCTGCTTCCTTTTCTGCATACATCTGAACTCATAAATCTCAGGAACTGTAGATTTTTATTATGGCATCCAAAAGACTTGCAAGGCCTGCCAATCCTGCTGAGAGGCTAACACCCCTGAAGATAAGGAAGTCCATGATAAGATACAAAGGGGTCTGCTGTAAGGGAGTGTAGAAACAAGCGGTATGAAGGTGCAGAGAGAAAATATTTCTAGAGAAACTGGGGTGGTGGGGAGGAAGACCAGGTCAGAGAACCTGGAGTAAAGAAAAGGTAATTAAAAAGCTCTTATTAAAAGAGGGGTGGAGAGAAGATTCAGAAAAGGGGGAGGGGAAAAATTGTTTAAAAACTGATTTCTGGGATCACTCTTCTCTAGACAGAAGTGCAATAGACTGGAAGCAGAAATGTTAGCAATCTATTTACATTTCTGAGCACTAGGGTATTTGAAATATTCTGCTTTCCAGCATTAGCACCTTAATATAAACTCTGAACTTTTTTTTCCCTCCAGAGAGATATATAAGTGAAGGGTGGAGAGATAGGGGGAAAGGAACACACAACATGTTTTTATATTCATAATTCTAAATAATGCTACCTAAGAATATCTTAGAAGTGATGCAATGTTAACTTAAAGCTCTCTAAATCTGATATTCTTAACCTGAGTCTGTGAATTAAAAAAAACATTTTTAATAACCGCATTTGAATACAATTAGTTTTCTTTATAATCCTATCTATTTTACTTTATGCATTTAAAAACAGGATTCTGAGAGGTCCATAGACTTCACTCAACTGCCATCAGTCCTTGACACGTAAAAAGTTAAGAATTTCTGCTGTGAACCATATTTGTTCCTCATCCTTATGCTGTATGATCTTTCATCACAAGTTTTTTTTCTTTGACATAACAATACATTTTTTTTAAAAAAGGAAATTTACATAGAAGATTTGGATATAATTGTCAGGTGTAGGCAACTCAAAGGTTGTAATTTGAGGAACTCTTAAAAGGAACATTTTCCATATATTTAATAATAAATAACAGATAAACAAATGATTTCATGAGAGTTGGAAACTCCTGGTGAAGGAATTCCATCCATCAGTGCAAAACACTAGTTCTTTTGCAACTGAGAATGTGAACAAGTTGCCTGGGGGAGGGAGCAGCTAAACTGTTTGGCCAGAGTCAGGATGCCAGGAGGGATCAGAGAGAGGACTCAGGTCTTCCCGAATACAAGACCAGCTTTCTACCCCCTGCTCCCTGTTGCCACAAACCCATAATGGAATTAAAAAAACCCCCAAACTCTACAAGAGAGTGTGACTGTGCCTAGGCCTGTCCTTTTTATTATAGTTTTGCTTAGTGTGAACTAACAATTGAAAACTAGACAAAAACTAAATGGACTGCCTAGAGGGGTGATGGGTTCCCCTTCCCTGGTATTTTTCAGGTGGTACCTGGATGACCACTTGCTGTTACAGGTTGTATAGGATGACCACCTTGATACATAGGTTGGATTAGATGATTTCTGAAGTCCCTTCCAACTCTCAAATTCTTTGAGGCTATTTTCAATTTGGGTGCCTTTGTGATAATGTATTTCACTGCCAAAAGATAGAAAGGAAATAGAAGATATCTGTTTAAATGAAGGGTTGGACTATATGACCTCTAAGGTCTCTTTCCACTCTGAATTCTATTATATCATGATTCTTCTCACCTGTAATTTAGTTGCATTGTACACAACATATTCACAAGAAACAACTCATGACAACTTAGTGAAGCAGTATGCAGATTCATGTGAAAAGATTTTAAAATAGCAATTGATCACATTTTGATATAAACTTTCTAAAGCACTCTCAACAATACTGAAGTAGAGAGGCATGTATCCACCATCCCCATTTTAAAGATAAGAAAACTGAGATTGACAGGTTAAGCGATTTGTTCCGGGTTACAAGGCTAGTAAGTATAGATCTATGATGTGAACCCATTTTTTTTTGTAATAATGGGCTAATCTGGCTCTCTGCTATCCTTTGCTACTTTGTCACTGACTATTCTTTGTAATTAGATGCAAGTTATTTTACTGCATGTTCCTAATCTGTTAAATGGGGAAAACGTATGTGTATACACACATATATGTTTCCTATCTGAGAAGGATTTTTATAAAGATTAATTGGGTAATATCTGTGAAGTGTTTTGAGCTATTTAAAGGAAAGACTGTACATAATTACAGTCAATGTCTGATTAGCTCAGTTGGTAAGAAGAGCCTGGCACTCAGGCAATCATTTTTTTTTTTTCTATGAGAAAATGTGTTCTAAGTTCCAAACAGCTAATTTACAAACCTTTGGATCACAACCTGTTTTTAAACTGGGGAGTTCTAAATCAGTGGATAATCCAAAATTAGCTCTATTTCACCCTGGAGAACGGTTTATGATTTTTTTTTTTTGGCTGGGGGCTGGGGAGGTAGTTCCCTAGTTATGCTTTACTTAGGCAAATATTAGGATTAGTTTCTGTTCCCTGAGCATACACAAATTGATAGTGGAGGTGTTGGCTCAGCAGAATGTTGGGTGTCAGGGAGAAGCCAGGAGGGGATTACAGTTTTGCTGCAGACAATAGACAAAACAGATAATCCACAGAGATAAGTAGAGTTGATTGCACAAAGAATTGTTGTCATATTAAAGATTCAGAGGTTAGCACCAAATGCAATCCATTTGAATCACAGTAATGTTGTGAGATGTCACTGAGGTTGTTGAGTGCTTAATGATACTCAAGGTAAGGTACAGGACAAGTGCTATCCTATTAACACATATGTAAAACCAGATGTTAGAAAGTATTTCTTTTCTGCAATATTCCTTCACTTTCTGCTCTTCTCCTCCTTTTCATTTATCCTTGTTCATTTCAGAGATTATACCTAGTGTACCCAAGAGGCAGCATGGAGAGGCATCATGGAAAAACCTGGGTTCCAATCTTGCTTCTGCCATACACTGTGTGACCCTGCCTAGACACTTTATCTAATCTCTTTAGCATCTCCAAGCAACTCTCTAGGACTATACATTTCAAATTCAGATCTATATTGATTGAGGCAGTTTCTTCACCTAAAATTCACTAAACCAGTGTAATCACTACTCTCTCTCTCTAGCTTTCCTTTTTACCCTTTCCCCTAAAAAAAAAAAACAAAACCTGAATTTAAATTTATTATTGAAACAATAATGTTAATTTTGTAACCAAAGTAACATGGAAAGGAAGCCATAAATGATTGGGGGAACTAGTAAGGATGCTAGGGGGAGAAGCAATCACCAAGATGATTGGGGAAGAGGTCACTGGCTTTGAATTGAATATATGTATTTATATGTTAAAGGCATTTACATATACACACATATGTATATATAATGTGCAGATGGCTGTGTAGAGATTAGATTTAGGAAATTACACATTGTCTTCATAACCTCAAATACCTCATGACTAAAAAAGCCTTCCAGTTATACAATAAGGAGATGAATCATGGAACAACAAAATCTAGGGAAATTTCAAATGACAACACCAAGGTGGGCTACAATGTGTTGGCAAGGCAACTTGGACATAAAAAGTGGTGGAACAACATTCTTAAGGATACGTATGGTCAGAAAAGTTAAGTGTAAGTAAAATGAGAAAGAAAAATAGATGGGCAATACAGTGATATCCCTGAGATACTGAAGGAAAAAGAGGGAGGGTACTATGGTAAAGTGGAAAGAGCGCTAAATTTGAAATCTAATGACCTAATTTTGAACTGACTATTTACTATCTGTGAGACTTTGGGGAATTCACCTCCTTTCAAAGGGCCTTGGTTTCTCTATCTGTAAAATGAAGATATAGGGACGGCTGTGGACTCTTTCAGTTCTAGGTCTATTCATTTATCTACCTCCATGGTTTTAGGTAGATAATCTATGGAAAATGCAAGGGTAAATATGGAAAGGAATCATAAAAGATAGGAAGAAGTTACAGGGTACAATTCCAAATATATACAAAACATGTGTTCATCCTTTATTGCCGAAGACGACCATGCCATCAGAGAAATAATGACATGATTCGCACTTGACTTTGTTTTTGAGTGAGGGAGGGCTGTGCAGGTCACCAGCCTCACTTCTCCTCCAGAGCCATCTGAATCCCGTGTGTATACAACAAACACACATATGTAAAAATACTTCATATAAGTGAACCAAAATGCTACTTTATGGACATCACATTCTTTCCTCTTTCCATCGCCACCATTATGAAATCATGTGGTTCAAAAGTAGTCTGAGCTATCCAACTGGTAAAATTGGCTTCCAAAACTGTTGTGGGTAAGTGGTTTCCTTCATACTCCCGACTATCCACATTTTTCTACATTGGTCCTGTCTGTTGTTAATGGTTGTGTTAAAAAAAAAAAAACATTTCTAGGAATTTTCCTTAGACTAGTTTTGATAGATTCCTCTACTTCATTCCAATAAAGGGGATATAACTCATTTTAGTTAAATTAATTGTCTTGAAGGACACTTAAAATGATTAAAATTTGTCATCAGCCAAGAAAAAAGAGAAAAAAAGCTCCAAGTTATAGCAGCAAACTTGATATATAAGACAGAAAATAAATAGAGACAACATATTGGGGAAAAAATGTTATTTTTGTACACACTGTGTAAATATATGTGTGTGTACATATATCTATATGTATGTATGCATATATAGATATATGTATTATCTTGATGAGTGATACTCACCAACTGCTTTTAAGGCCAGTTTCATTCTCAGAAAATATAAGTAAAGGATATTACTACAAAAGGATTGTTATTCTGTGTTCTTTTTCCATTAGAAATTCAAGTCACAGTTCAGTTGGGCTGTATTAATTAGCAAAAATATCTCCAGAAGACAATACAAAGCCCATTTGAACTGAATCGCAACCAAAGATTATTTTAAATCAGGATGTATAGAGAGCAAATCAGAGAAGTGGTTGATAATGTCCCATATCTGTGTTTTCAATCCCCAGAAAGTTCTGCTGTTTTGTGCTGCTGCGTCATTCACCTACACATATGTGGTGGCAGTGTTAACTAGTAGACAGAAACCAGAAAAATGCATTTGGGGTTGGGCCTATGCATCACAAAACAGAATCAATCTTCCTAATTAACGGCAAATTAGCAATCCCAAAATGAGTGGGATCAACCTGTCTTCACTGGCCAAGAATCATGCTAAGTATATAGCTTCCTCTAAGTGCCTCTAAATTACATTAACGCCTGTATAAAGTAACATTCTTTTAATCTAATGCTACATTAGTGTCACTGTTCTCAAAGTTATTACACCGTTTAAAATTTCTGCAGATAGGTAGACAGATAGAAAGATAAACAAATTAATAGACAGACATGAAGACATGCCGCTATGTCACAAAGCAAGGCTCTAAGTAGCTCACAAATCGTGGCAAAGCTGTAATAAGGACCCTATTAGCATTAGACTAACCAATGAAGAAAAGTTTATGTTGAATCGTGAAATTTCTTAAGGTAGCTGACTAACCGGCATTGTTACCATATAAAGATTTCTTTTTAAATATAGGTATAAACACAAAACCCAGTAAAGAGTTTATTTCAACCAAAGCAAGTCTCATGGCCAATGACTCAAAGGGCATTTTACTCAACTTGATACTCTCGATGGGTTCCAACAACCAAAATGTGGTAAACATTATAGAAGGCAAAGGTATGACTTATATCAGTGTACAGAGATATACCAGTCCATATGTATGGATGGGAAATAAATAAGCATTTATAAAGTGCCTGCCATGTGCCAGGTTCTGTGCTAAGCCTTTACAAATATTATCTCAGTTAATCTTCACAATATCTGATTATTATCACAATAATCTGATTATTATCCCCATTTTAGAGTTGAGTAACTGAGGCAGAGGTTAAGTTATTCAGATCAGAGTCACAGAGCTAGCGAATATCTAAGGCAGTACTAGGACTCAGGACTTCCTGACTCCAGGCCCACCACTTTATCCTTTGATTTGATACCCAGATAGGTTTTTAGGTCTGAGTATCAAATCAATGCAATTACTGATCCCTGAAGAATTTATGTGTGGGTATGTTGGAGTGTATACACATATATGCATTTTTTGATTCCATCAGTGCGGGGAACTCCTGGTGTAGAAACACTGCCTCCACCAATGCAGAGAAGTAATTCATCTGTAACTTAGAGACTTAGAGATTTGCATTGGACTCCAAGAAGTTAAATGATTTGCCCATGGTAACAAACACAGCCAGTACAGGTTAGGAGCGAAACCTGAACTTAAATCTTCCTAACTCAACTATACCTCTCTATCTCCTGGCTCTTTTTCTGAGAAGCTTAAAATAGAATAAAATTACAAACACATGAAATCTATTTTTTTAAAACTCAGACAACTAATTTAAAGTTTCACTTCCAGCAGAAGGAAGACAAGTGGTTGCATAAAGGGGAGATGTCAAGAGTGGTATTGTCTTAGTTAACTTTTTGAGGCTTAGTAGCCTACTTCCACTAAATCCATTTGATTATTTGATTAAAAGAAGTGAGAGCTGAGTAAAACACTGTGTGCAGTTTTAGATTTAGCAGCTGCAAAATGAGAAACTAAAGACTTCTCTATCCAGGAAGAGTTTGTATTATAAAAGATGGAAAAATGTGTGTGTGTGTGTGTGTGTGTGTGTGTGTGTGTGTGTGTGTGTGTGTGTGAGAGAGAGAGAGAGAGAGAGAGAGAGAGAGAGAGAGAGAGAGAGAGAGAGAGAGAGAGAGAGAGGAGAGAGGAGAGAGAGCATGCTGTAATATCTCAGGAAAATCCCTGTGCACAGACACTACTTAGATGGTTAGTTTTATAGGCGACTTTAACCTGCTCATCTCAGGCCCTGCTTACTACCTCTGTCCCTTCACTCTAAATTCAAGATAAGCTTTTTTTCAAGTATAGTCTTGCTCTAAGAGGTTTTGTATGGTTCATCCTGCTCCCAAATTGTTTCAGAAAGATACAGCCCCATTTGGGTTCATATCCAAATTAGTGTAGACCAAGGGCAAGTCAGATAATTTGATTCCACTTTAGAGTGAAGCAAAACCTGTTTTTCAGGCCCAGAGCTATCCCATGGTCTTAGGGATTCTCTGAATTTTAAAGAACTCAGAATCTGGATGGGTTTAACACTGGATGGGGGTGGGGGCGCCTTAGTCTGGATTCATATCTTTTGTCTTAGGCTAGACTTCAAATAGCTGCTAGGGATTAGAGGTAGGACACAACATATATCCTTTACCAAAATGTCCTCCACTTTTCCCAACCTGCAGCCTTTCTACCTTTATAGACTTAAAGATGCCTAGGGCCAGTATTAGCTATTAATACCCTAAGAAGAGGCAGTTTGGCACTCCATTCTTATAGGTTAGCACTATACTTAATGCCAGCTGTTCTTGCTAGTATTAATGGCTCTAAAAGGAAGATCCAAATCTTCTCTTTATTTAGAAAAAGTAAAAAAAAATTTTCTACTGCATAAGTAGTCACATAGAGTTTTACATTTAGGAGAAAATACTGGGGAGCCTGATATTCTTGCTTGGCTCCATTCTGACTTGCCATTTAGACTACTGATATCTCAGTTTACTGATATGTAATAATAACCAGCTCCCAAAGGTGTCAGACAACTAGAACTGTTTGTAAAGTGCTCTCATAAAGGGTTCCATAGAAGTGGTGATTACAATTAAATGACTGTCACTGTCACCTCTGCCTGATGTCAACCTTATCTCTAACATTTCTTTTATTTTTTACACTTCCTTTTCTCAATGTTAATAAAATATTTGGCAGCTGTGTATGTCACGTAAATGCACTAGTGCATAAAAGCTAACATTTTCTTTTAATTTTAACAATGTGCATGCTATTGGTAAAGAATATTGAAAGAAATACAATGCGTAAGTAGATTTTACACCACATTAGAGTTGTCCAATTTCTCATGTTTTAAATTTTTCTGCATGACTAGAGCCAGGAAGAAATACATGCCAGCATAATTATATGAACAGTTGAAATTTAAACATATTGAAAAGGAGAAGTGAACATGTCCACCCATTTGGTTTTTCTTCTTTCCTCCTTAACAGTCCCAAAGATGACTAATTTCTTTTCATAGAGGCAAGCTAAAAGCACAAAGCTTTAACATTCAAAGGCGGGGGGAGGGGGAGAGGAAGAGGGAGCTTTTTTAAGTACTGTGCAAATCAATACACAAAAAAATCTCAAGATGATAGTTTAATTAAAATGTGCACAAGGCAATTCATCAGTCTCTTCCCTTGGTGTACTAGCCCCTGGAACCTGCCTTCTGCTTTCTGAGAGCTGATTTTTTTTAAACTCACAAGCATCTAAGATATCTTTCAACCAGCATCTTTCTGCTTAGCTAACATTCCTTGTTTTCCTTTAATAAACAAGAAATGGTGCTGGCTTTGTGATGTTTGTTAGGCTTCAGGTTTATTTTCATCTCCTGGATGAGCTTCACCTAGTATGAAACACTGTCATGGAGAGCTAACGCAAAAAAAAAAAAAAATTGCCAACTCAATCCAGTTACAACTCCATAGCCGGTTAAATAACTGGAAATTTTATGCTACTAGTTACTTCAAACTAAATGTTTGTAACTATATATATATATCTATATATGTTTGTAACTATATATATATTTGTAACTATATATATGTGTATATGTATATATATATATGTTAGAAATAAAAGAGGTGCTCTCACACTGGTCAAAATGAAGAATCTATATGGATTAAAATATATTATAACTTGTTTCCAATAACTCAGAGGGAAGGTTAACACTATCCCATTCCCATTCACACAGCTTTCTAGTTATACTCTTGCAGTCAGAAAAAATAAACCTACAGAAATCTGCTACCTAATAGGTTGACACTCATGGCAATTGCTATGTTCACTGGCTAAATGGGGTCTTTGCAGAGGCTTAGATTCCAGGGTCACAAATTCAGTGTGGCTATAGCAGACAGTGTATGACATGCTCCCAATCTACTCTGGCTATTTAATTTTTAATGGTAGTTTGGGTTGTGGAACCATGATTACCAGATGGACAAACTATTTTTTTCATACCATGGTCACAAGATTTGGTGCTGAGGCTGCAAATGAAAGCTTTTTACTTCAATGCCTACAAGTACTTTTCATTTTAAGAAGTGGTTGCCCCAAAACCAAGTCAGATGAAGCTTCTGCCCCAAGAATGGAGCATGGTCTAGTGGAAAGTGTTGGATTTAAATAAATACCATCTTCTGCAGGAGGCTTTATTTGGTCCCCTGAGCCATTTCCTTTTACGGTAGGTTCCATCTACTTTGTTTGTATCTTGTATATAACTATTTCCTTATGATGTCTGCCTAATGAAAATGTCTGCCCAATTAGAATGGAAACTCCTTGAAGGTAAAGGATATATTTGCCTTCCTTTATGTCTGTAACACTTCGTACAGTTCCTTATCTATGGCAAATGCTTAATAAATGTTGACTGACTGAAGCCAGCCTCCACCACTCAGATAACCTATGACTCTGAACAAATCCCTTCACTTCTCTAGCCCTCAGTTTTCCCATCTATGAAATGATGGATTTAAATTAGGTGACGTCTAAAAGCCCCTTCTAGATTGAAATCTATGACATTTAGACAAAGAGAGCATTTCTATAGACTTCTGAAAGATTGGTATTTCTCACCATTGTATAAGTCTTTTAGGCAGATTGTACTGATTCGGCTTAATAACAAGTTCTCTAAGAGATGCTAACTCGAAGATAGTAAGAACCGCCATTCAACTTCTCCATTAACTAAGTTTTCACTGCATTATTCTTTACATTAGGCTATCTGATAAGATTGTGCAGTAGGCACTATGCCTTGGTGCAATGGCTCTCTAAGAGTGCACTATGCTACATTCCAATCTCAAGTTTCTCTACATGTGCCATGAAAGAAGCCCTTATCCTCTGAGACATCTATGTTCTCTAGCTCCTGATATCAACTGCAGCTCACTGCCTGCTCTATCCAGCTTGGCCTGTAGAAAAGTCACAAGAGTAGCCATATGGGAAATACAAAACTCCACTGTGAATCTTCGGAAAGCAAAGAAATAGAATATGAAGAAGCGAGAGAGGGGATGGAAAAGTAGAGGAATTCCAAGGTATGGGCATTGGTTCTGGATGCCTGAGTGCCTGAGACCCTTCTCTTTTGGAAGATTAAAATTTCAGTATGCCATGTGACTCCTTATAGCAGAAGATACTGTGCTGTGAGCAAAAAAAAATAAATAAATGAGACCCATTGCTTTAAGGCTACATTGGGAGGGGCCTGTACTTCTTAATAGCCTCTGCTGAGACTAAGGACACAGCAAAAAAATCAAAACTGAGGAAATTCAATCATCTGATTCAGGACATGTAAAGGTTTGGGAGTTTTCTCTTAAAATATCTTAATTGCTTAACTAATAATCGATTAATTTTAATCGATACAGTTAGTGTTTGAGGAAGCATATGATGTACTATAAAGAATATTAGACTGAGTATCAGGAGACTTGGGTTCCAGTCTCGGCTCCATCTCACTGTAAGACTGGTTAGGTCAAACACTATGGGACTCAATTTTGTCATATTTAAATTGAAGCAGTTAGATTGGAGTATCTCTAAGATACTTTTTCCAGGGCTGTGATTTCTAAGATATTTCTTGAACTATCTAGATGATATGTTCAATTTCCATTTCATTTTTCCAATTTGTTTCTAAGTGAATGTTCTTTTAAGTTTTTAACCAATGTTTCTTTCCTGGTACATCTTGATGCAGAACTACTACACGCATGGAAACAGGATGTCCCAAAAGTCATATAGGGCGGTTTTAAGCTTTAATGAGCTCCATGCTAAGACTTTTGGGACACACACACACACGCCAGACATATGATTTCATCTATGTAGGGAACTCCCAGTGAAGACTTTATCTACCTAGATAGATCAACACCTTCTTTATAACTTATAGTCTTATAGAGTTGACCTAGAACATGGAGAATTTAAGTGACTTGCTTGGGGTCACAAAGCCAGAAGATATCAGAGGAGACATTTGTACCTCTTGACTCCAGTCTACATTTGTGTGTGTGTGTGTGCGTGTGTTGGGGGGAATTGGGGTCAAGTGACTTGTCCAAGGCGACATAGCTAGTAAGTGTCAAATGTCAGAGGTCACATTCGAACTCAGGTCCTCCTGATCTATATCTTTCTTACTCTAGTGCAAGCTTATTATTGATTCTCCCACATCATCTCTCTTATATAAATATTATCTATTCAAACATTGTCCTTTCTGGGTTTTCTTCTGAGATAGATACTCATATAGACGCAGAAGTGCTTCAATTTTGGGGAAGTAAAGTGATCTTGTCACTTAAAAATCAACTATGATCAACTCAAGATCAAAGTAGGCCCTAAAAGGGATTAACTCAGCCTACGTTTCTTCCACCAGTATTTAAAAACATGTAATAGCTTTAAAGCCAGGAGACATTTTAAAGCATCTATTCCTGTGAGTAGTACTGGGAAGTAAGAATTTTATTTTAGGACAATAATGATGTCAATGACATTATAGCAATTCACATTTAATTTTAATGAAATATTTCCTGGTTAAAATTGTGTATTTTCATGAAATGGATCAACCCACCTACTACCCGAGGCTCAGCATTTAGTAGACCCTTAATAAATGCTTTTTGAACTTTACCTGATTTGCTTTAACCATTCTATTTTATTTGAATTCTTAGCCTAAAGTAAGTGGAAATTTTTATATACATTGCACTATTCATAAAATCAAGGTTAGGTAGAATAAAAATGAAAAAATTGATCTAAAAAGATAATTATTTCAGAAAAATGTCAAACTATTAAAAATAGAAATGCTAAAAGTAAAATGACCATTTTAGCCAGTTATAAGATTTGGTTACAAGTAGCCTTATTTTGCAAAGAATATAAAAATTATAACAGCTAACACTTATGTATAGTACTTTGAAGTTTACAAAGAACTTCACATATGTCATATCCAAATATTAATGACTCATACTGATATAACACATTATAAACTTTGAAGAAGCTTTTTTCTTTTAACAACATATTTGTTCTAGGAACAAATAGTGCAAACATAATTAAACCCAGATCTTTGGACTGTAAGCGTTGTGCTCTTTCCATCCTGCTATGACCATCCCTGAGTCATCATATCCTGTAGACCCTGATGCAAATAAAGGTATGTAAATGAGGAAGTAGCTAGCAAAAGGATATCCACAGATGTAAAGAAGACACTAGCAAATTCAGTTTGGTGTCTTGAAGCAGTAGTACTACTTTTTTTTTGGGGGGGGGAGGTTGACAGAGAAGCTGATTCACAACTTAAAATGTATTCTGAAGTCCAGTAAATGATACAATGGTAGACTGAAAATGACCTGAGGACTTTTTTTTTAATAGGACAGTTGTGTCCCATGCTAGTGACACTGTGGTTGCTTCCTTCAAATAAAGCACAAGACTCTGTGCTTTGTCATAATAAATTAGTTTATTTTCACATGACCTAGAATTAATCAATAAACATTTACCAAACTCTTGGTTGGGTGGTGCAGTGGATAGAGAGCTGGGCTTGGAGTCAGGAAGACACATATCCCTAAATCTGGTTGCAGACACTTACTAGCTAAGTGACCCTGGGCAAGTCACTTAATCCGTTTGTCTCTGTTTCCTCATCTGTAAAATGAGCTGAAGATGAACACGGCAAAGCACTCCAGTATCTTTGCCAAGAAAAGCCCAAATGGGGCTATGAAGAGTTGGATGAGATGGAGGTGAGTGAACACAACAAAGTTTGGCCAAGTATTGTGATTAGCTCTGAGGATACAAAAGAAAGGCAAAAGACAAGCCCTGTTCTCAAGTAGCTCACAGACTAATGGGGGAAACAACATTAAACAACTACGTACAAAGAAGACATATTCAAGCGAAATTGGAGATAATCAACAGAGAGAAGGGATAAAAACTAAGGGGGCTTAGAAAAGGCTTTCTGTAGGGATTTTAGCTGGGATTTGAAGGAAACTAGGTAGCTGAGATGAGAAGGAAGAAGCTTCTTAGAGACAGTCAAGGAAAATGCCTGGAATAGACAAAGGTTATGTCTTGTGGTAGGTTGGTTGGTTGGTTAGCTGTTGTCCTTCGTTCTCAAAGAAGACCAAAATGACATCACCATGATGAAGTGAAGTTTCAGTGAGTATGACTGTGGCTGATCAGACCCATATGAGCTTGTAATGCTCTACCACAGATTGGACACAGATAGTCCCTGTGAACATTTGGGGTGGTTGCTCCAAATCTGCACATTCTTGTGGTAGGTAGGAACAGTATGGAGGTGTCACTAAACAGCAGAGCATGTGTGTGTGGGAGGGTGATGGGGGTAAAGGTTTAAGAAGATTGTAAAGGTAGGAGTTGGGGGAAGGAGGAGGGCAGGTTCTGAAAGACTTGGAACACCAAGTAGGATTCTATATTTGATCCCTGGAGGTGATATGGAGGAGCTAGAGTTTGTTGAGTGAGGACTGGGGATGCCATAGTCAGACCTGTGTTTTAAAAAGATGGATAACCTGGAGTGGGGAAGAGACTTGGGGCAAGTAGATTATTGCAATAGTTCACAAGTGAGGTAATGAGAGCCTCCCCGGGAGAAGAGGTAGAAAAGATATTTCTTGAAATAAGAAGTCATCATGAAATTTTATATCCCCACAAGATTCTCCTACTATTTGAAACTATCAGAATCAAAACCTGTACACCTGTACACCCTTTACTCTCTCCCTATCTCATTTTGTCTTGGATGGATGGGGGAATGAGGGAAAGAATATTATTCCTCTACCCATGTTACATGACTGTCTGACTACTTTATTGAAAAAAATTATTGTAGCAACTTGGTATAAGCTGTGTTTTCTCATCCTGCCAGTGACTCTTTCCAACTTGCCTCAGAAGAATAAATTTAAATTATCTACTGACAGCTCATTCGATGGTAGTCCTACTGCTTTCAGAAGATTTTCATTAATTCTGTGTGGCATAATATCTTGCCAGGGTCCCTCCATAGAATCTTCTAAAAGTTTACCCATACTTAGGCTTCAGGGTGATTACTTTCACTCTTTCCCTTTTCTGTTGTACATATCTTTTTCTAGGAAAGCTCATTTTCCCCACCAAAACTTTGAATTCCCAGATCTACTTTTCTCCCTTCTCTTTGCACAATCCTAAAATAACTTCCTAGTTTTTTTCCCTGAACTCTTCTTTCATTTCTACCTTATCCTATGTATTGTAAAACATCTTCCCCAGAAAACAGAAAGTGTTCAACTGTCCAGTTGTTATGGAAAGTATCACCAACTCTCTGTTCTCCCAAGTATTGAACCCCAGAATTATCAATAATGCTATTTTTCCATCCTCTCCTCACAATGAAATAGATATTAAATTATTCCATACTTTCTGGACAACATGGTAAACTCTGTCCTTGGCTTACCATTTTATAAGCAATCCACTGGTTCAGCCTATTAAGGTCAGATTACCATGACTACCCTCTAATAAATCTGAAATACAATTGCCAAAATAATTTTCCTCTCCTACCATTCTTTCCTTAAACATCTGGCTAAAAGGCTTAGAGTTTTAGAACTGGAAGGCAGCTTTGAAGCTCTCTGGTCCAACTCTCCCATTTTACAGATGAAAGAACTGAGACCTCACAGTGTTAAACTGTTTAACCGAAACAGTCACAGAGCTTGCACTAGATCATGGTTTTCCATTGTCTTGGTAAACACAACCGATTACCCTCCACAGAGACAAGGACTTTGCTGGCATTCTCCTTCAACCACTTCTCTGTGGATACTGCTATCTCTGCTATCTCATATCACTTTCCCATAAGTTCTTTCATTCTACCCAGGGATAGTTGATTTTCTCCCTGGCTTCCATTCTTTCATCCTTCTCTTTATACATAAAACCTACATTCACTCTACATAAGAAGCTAAAATACTTCCTTTCCCAAAGATAACTTCAAGTCTAAAACTTCAGTAAAATACTATTAAAATATTCACAAATTCACATATATATATATATATATATTCACTTATAGCCACTTGTTAAAATTTCTACTTTGTTCATTCCCTAAGGAAGATAATACATTTTGATAAAAGATGATCTCTGCCCTTTTGAACCTTGATCTAGCAGAAGGATATGACATATTACATGATAAGTATAAAAGAGTTATATGATAAGTATAAAAGAGTTACAAAACAAGGTGCTATAAGAGTATGTGAGACCTGAGGGGAAAGGTCATCACTGAAAGACTTCCTGGATGAATTGAGTTTTGAGTTGAACTTTACAGCTTGAGTAGGAATTCAGGTGAAGAGGGAGAAGGATATTGAAGACTTTGGGTACAGGAGTAAAGGTATAGAGGGAGAAAAGCATAGGATACACTCAGGGGATAGAGAGATTGATTCAATTTGTTTATGTATGGATCATAGCAAAGGGAATGACACAATGCTAGCAGGAAAAGGTGGGTTGGGATCAAATTGTGGTGGATCCCGAATGACAAGCAAAGGAGCTTGAATTGGAGTCAGTAGGCTCTAGATTTTTGAGCAGGAGAATGAAATGGCCAGATATGCATGAAGAAACTACACTCCATCAGACAATGTAAAGAGTGGATTGGTGGGTAGAGAGGGAAGAAGATTTGTTTTGAAACTGTTGCAATAGTCTACGTGGTTGTTAATGCTATGCTAGGTTGGTGGCAGTGATAACAAAAGGAAAGTTTTGGAGGTGAAAGATGATCAGGAACCAGGATCAAATTGTCTATGTGTGAGGGAAGAAAGAGGAATGGATAAAGATAATACCACTATTTTGGGCAGGAAAGACACCATGAACAGCGAAGATGACAGAAACACATAAGCTAAGATGTCCCTAGCATAGAACTCTATCTTTCCCCCTTAAGACCCTCATCAGCCCCAACTTGGGTTCACGCCTTCATTACCTCTAAGCCTGGACTACTGCTATAGCCCCCAAATGCTTTCCCTGCTAAGTCTCCCTTCACTTCAGTCCACCTTCCCTTCAGCTACCAAGTGATTTCCTATATGGTGCAGGTCAGATCATGTAACCTCACTGTTCAGTGAAATCCAGTAGTTCCTTATTATTGCCAGGAACAAATATACAGCCCTCTGGCATTTAAAGTTCTTCATGACCTGGCCTGTTCTCTTTCCAGCCGTATTATACATTGCCTCCCCGCCCATTCCCTACAAACATACACTCTGTGTTCTAGGTACAATGGTACTCATTTTTCCTTAAATATCATACTCCATCTCCCATCTCTGTATTTGCATTGGCTAACTGTCTCCCATGCCTGGAATGCCCTTTCTCCTCACTTCTACCTCCCTGGCTTCCTTCAAGAATCCAAAACCTACCTTCTGCAGGAGGGCTTTTCTGGTCTCTGACAACCCCCACCCCCAACGCCTTCCTTTTTCAGATTGCCTTTAATCTACTGTGTAGATATCTTACATGTATCTAGTAGCTTCCCTCAGGTTGCTTCCCTCAATGTGAATTTTTTGAGGGCAGGGACACATTTTATTTTTGCCCTTTCTGTATATCCCCAGCCCTTGGTAAAATGCCTAGCACACATTAAACACTTAATCAGTGTTGGTTGACTGACTAGCACTTTCCCCTCTTTCTGTTCTGGTTTCTAACCTGTGTGCCAACTAAAACTGGAAAAAAAAGGCAACATGATTTCAGACAGTTATTCATCTTGGGCCCATAGCCAAAGGTCAAGGCTCAGTTCCAAAAGACTGAGCCCAAGTACTATTCCATTGTTATATCTAGAACTGTCATTTTCCCTTTGGGTCCCCTCTTGCCTTTTCCTTAGGTAGTCATTCACTATTAATGCTATTATTAGACCACAGAAGAAGCTATACCCCTCAATAGGAATATTCCACAGGAATATTCCACAATTGGGCTGGGCAAGCTTTCCTACAGAGAGTAAAATACTAGAGAAAATACATCCAGCAAAAAGTGAATAATGATTGTAGCATTTTGGTCCTAACTCTTGTTGGTAATATAAACATATAACCATGAAATGCTAGGGATAGGAAGAACTTAGCAATTGTTTAATGCAAATACCACATTTTACAAATGAGGAAACTGAGCATCAGTGTCAAAGTGACTTACCCAAAGCTACCCAAAGTCACAGAGCTAATTAAGGGTTGAACTTCAGATTCAGCTTTCTTTCTACTCTGTGTTGCCTTCTCCTCTGCTATCACTTGTTTTTTATATTGTACATAATGGCCATATAGCCAGTGTGAGAATGCCCTGACAACGTTACCGTAACTGCAGTCCACAAAGCACTATTCTCTGTTGTGGGACCAAAAGGATGAATTTGACTGATCTTCAGTGCTTGGAACTGGGACATTTTTTTCAGTTCATGGGTTATGGCCCCATTTCCAGAAAAATCCATTGGAGTCTAATGTAACCTAGCAAATCTTTCAAATGAAATAGCCTTATGGGAGGCAGGTTGTCATTTTCTGACATATTATTTAGGACTCAACTCAGGTTTCATTCTTTCTTCTTTTCATACTCATTCTCTTCCTGTCCCCCCTCACCCAACTCCTTCTCCATAAATACCATTTTCTAATTAAGTAAAATGAAATTTGTAATGTTTAGAGGGGAGCTATGACCTCCCTTGTGGACCAGTCTCACTCTTCCTCATGCATCATTAAAAAAAAAAAAAAGGCAGGTTGCTGGGGTGGCTGGTTTTTTTTTTTTTTAAATTGGCATCACTTTGTCTTTAGTGCAAACACACATGGCAATAATTTAGTGAACTCTAGTGTTCCTCTTGTGGCAAATTGATAGCATAATTTTATTATGAGTGGAACAATGACTTCTGGGAGAGGAAGGATTCTCCCAGAACTACACATAACTCGGTTGACTAAATGTAATACTTGGAGAAGGTAATGAAAACAGTGGCAAGACTAGAACATTTCAGTTTCTAGCTCCTGTCAAAAGGCCACTCAATAAATCATACCTGAAGCTTATTTAATGTCAGCAGCCAGTAATCTGACAGAGTGCAAGGGGGTGCTCACATCAGAAGAGGCATGCTGAGTCACATGATCCCTGGTCCCTGTACCGTATAGGGTCATATAATCTGCCTATGGATTTTTAACAAGTTACTTATTATGCTCCCTTTGGTGCTAATTATTTTACATATCACTTGCTCCCAGTTTACTGGTATTGCCTTAGTCACTTTATTAGTAAAAAATTACCGGAAAGTCAATCTGCTTTATTTTTCCTATTCTTCTTCAAAGGGAGTTTCTCTCTACAGTACTCCTTTTTAAGACTCTTTTCCTCCAGCCTCCTGTCCCACACTCCATCACATGTAAGTACAAAAACACAGATGCTTGTGGAACACTCCAGGATAATAGTAATCCTGTAATACTGAGCCACCCCAACAGTCATGGTCACATACAGCTAAGATAACCAGGATGTATGGTCCCTCATAGATGAGAAGATATTCACAACTAACCCAGTTATAGAGTGAACCTGCTATGACTACCCTATTAGTATTTTGTCTACTACTAACATTATTCAATGAAGAAATATGAATGGGGGGAGAATGGGTAAGCACACTCAAGTATCCTTCCAATTGCACAGGCACATAGCAAAAATTGGAATCAATTCCAAACCTTTTAATAAATGGCTTTAACAACATTTAATGCATCTCACATATTATTTTGAATATTTTGTTCATCATACTACTGGAAAAATAAACATTGTAGTTCCTGGAAAAATGCTTGATGTATATCAGATCTCATGTATGAAAGCAATATAACACTGACATAATTTTGATAGTTTTAAAAAAATGCAATCACCCAACATTTTAGGCTCGAAATGAGAGATCTTTCCTTTGTGCCTAGATCTTTGATTTCATAGGTTGAGGGAACTTCCAGAGAGGAGAATCCCTTAACGGATGCGGGTTGGCAAGTTTTCTTCTACTTAAAATCTTGGAGAATCGACTAGGGCACTGAGAAGTTAGAAGAAGTCTTCTTCAGGGTAATGCAGCCAGTTTGTGACAACCCAGGTTTCATGAAGTCTGAAGTTTACCCAATACTCACTCTGCCTCTCCAAAATTACAGATCACTTAATCTTTACATTGCCTACCTATCACAAGGGGTGATTAACAACCCCTAAGATGGAGATGGGTCTGTCACAAAAGGAAAAATGATTACTTGAATACATACTTCTCACCCAATGCTATTTTTAAAGAGTGACTCATTCTTTCTCCTACCTAAGCTTTGCATTGAAATTATTAAGATTTTATGTGTATGTACATATATGTATGTGTATTTGTATTTTTTTAAATCACCTGTGAGCTTTGAAACACATTTGAATTCAGATCTTCAGAGGTGAAAGACTGGGACGTTAATTCACTATACTGCCCCACTCCCTTAGTAATTGCTGCTAAAGTTTGTGGCTTATCTTTGTTTCAAGGAAGTTTGCTACTCAAGAGGTCAACATTAAACAGACTGAAACCTCAGCTTGCAGTAGCTAATCTGAAAGATAAGTATATCTAGAAACACATGGTAAATTTCATATCTTTCAATGTTTACCTTCCAAGGTAAAAAAAAAAAAAAAGAAGAAGAAGGGGGTTGTGAGAGAGTGAAAAAAAAATTCATCCTAAGTGCAGAAATAATGTGACTGGGAGTGAGAGGCGAGTTTATGCTGAATGAATAGTCAGCAACAATGATTATGAGTCATGTACAAAGAGCTGGGAAAAAATGTTTTCTTTTATAATCACAATAAAACAATGAATCAGGAAATAGAACTTGATAGCACAGAAGAAATATTTTAAACTTGAAACACACACACACACACACACACACACATACTCACACACACACACTCTGTGCTCTCCATGTTTCTCCTTTGCAAGTTTCTACTGTTTTGTGTGTGTGTGAGGGGGTGGGGGCAGGGGGTTAGCATTTCCCATTGTTCAGAGAGTAACCACTATACAATTCTCCATGTCAGATTTCACTTGAATTCCTGTGAAATTCAACTACTGGTGTAAAACTTGAAATGCACATGCTTTAACTCCACCTAACTAACTGTTCTTTGAATACATAAAAGAACCATGCAAAAGCCCCTTGCTCCAGATCCCAAGGTTAATAGGACCTAAATTTATTCATAACAGACCAGCTTTTCAAATTAGGCAATTCTCTGGGAGTATTCTCCTTAGAATGAAAATCTAGTCCAATGGCCAGACATATAATACTTGGATAGAACCTTTTTCCAGAAGGCTTTTGAACATAATACTATACAAATTTATATTTATAATACTGTTGTGGTTTTCCCAAAGGATGAAGTTAGCCAAAAAAAAAAAAAAATCAGTGTTATACCAGTCAGTGGCAAAAAGATGGGATGAGAAAGTAGATTTTTGCTGTAACTACCAGTCTACTATGAAGAAAATTCTTCTTGGGGGAAAAATATAGAGTAGATAATCAGTACAAGATTGGTATTCCAGTCTGTTTTCTTTCCTTTCTCTGATTGGGCTTGAGCTCAGGGAATAATTCTCAACTTTAGAGTGGGAACATTATCAGTTTTCAATCTCTTTTTTTCCTCTGCTTTTCAAAAATGACACAGAGGTAGGCATTTTTGTTTTGTTTTAGTATATATTAGTATTTTTTCCCCTAAAGTATGACATCTGTATTTACCAGTTGTGACTTGGTCAGCGACACTTGTTAAATCAAGTGCTGTAGTAGTGTTATCAATGATTGGTTGGTTATTAGCCTTTAAAATATATCTTTTTAAAGGAAGAAGGAAAAGCAAAGAAAATGCTTTCAACCTTTTACTAATTAAAATACATACAACACCAAAAAGGCAGACTTTATACACTTCTATGTCATTTAAAGAAATCACTGAAAACATTATTTCTCAAATTATGCTATGCCAAAGGAGGGAGATAAAGAGGCTTACTTAAGCACATTTTGTCTGTCTTCCAAATTCCGCTCTAATGAAGTGCAGAAATAGGTAGAGACTTGTGCCTAACACACAATTTGTCTTTGCGGTTGATTGTCTCCACCAATGAAAAGGAGGGGATTAATTCTGAAAATCTTCCAACCTCAAAAGAAAAAGAGATCTCTACTTCTTTTGGAACAATTTTTTTCCAGATTTAGATATTTTTAGGAAAGTGGTGCCCCACATGTAGTGTGGGCATAAAAGCATTTCTCTTCAAGCGAAATCTTAGTTTACAAATTTTCTGAATGGACCTTTATTTGATGGGTTCATAAATTTGATGCACTTTTTTTTTCTACAGCACTGTACTGCCCTCAAAAGTAGCAACATTTTTTAAACTCTTGATTGGCATTCTAACCTTGCAAAGAAATATGCATCCTGAGATAATGATGTCAGCTTTGTATGAAAGCCATATTTCATGCTCCCTTTGCAGAGAAAAAGCAAAAAAAACCCCAAAAAACAAACCCCAAACCAAAACAAAAAAATAAACAAAAAACTCCCACTACCACAAAAGAGCTGGTACAATTGAATGTAAAGGGTTGTTATACACCCACTCCCCTTTGAGTCCCCTCTTTGGCATCTCCTTCCTTCCTCCCCTCCTTTTGTTTACCACTTTTAAAAGAGTCTTGTGGTGGCTGAGCTGCTTGCCCAGGATTGGACTGAATCTAAATTTCTTGAAATGACACTACCTCTAACAGGCACAAGGTTTCCAGAAAAAGCTGATCACACACAGTTAAGAGATTAGAGGCACAGCACTCTAGGCACCAAAAATTGTCTTCAATTTTAAGGTCTAATTGAGGATTCTATGAGATAGTCTCCACATATTAACTGCTTCTTTTTCAAAAAATGAATTGCAAAGCTGTGGTATACAGTAGAGATACTGCTGTGCTTTGCCCAACTCCTGGATATAGATGCTGTAGCTCTCAGAAAATCAGAACAAAATGAAATTCATTTAAATTTCAGGACAATTCTTCTGGTTAAACATTAATCATGTGTGTTTTTCTTTTCAGCCTCTGTTAATCTCTCTCTCTCTCTCTCTCTGTCTCTCTCTCTCTCTGTCCCTCTCCCCCTCTACACACACACACACACACACACACACACACACACACACACACACACACACACACACACTGTTTTCTATGATGATCTCAGGGAAATGGTAATATGGCTACAGACCTGGAATATTTGGGTTACTGTTGGGATGAGAGAAAGTACTTATGTCTTCTTGCTGATACAAACTTTGTACTTCCCCCATTACTGACTGTTGTAGAAAAAAAACCCTAACAAGAAAATTCAGCAGATGCCCTCTTAGAGGTACTTGGAATTGCAAACCATGGTCACTGATTTTCTAGCATAGGACACAATCTGAAATTGAAGCAATGGAAAACATCAAACATCAAACACACCAAACTGTTGTTCAGTAGCACATTTCTTTGTGTCTAGTAATTCCTGGATATTAGCCATTTTGGTCTGTTAAATGCTGAAAATGGCTATCACACCTTGCAAATCTGACTCCAGATTTAAATGTATTTTTCTTCAAAAACATAGAAGTTACTTGGAAAAAATCACTGAAGATAGCAGCTATGTGCTTAACAAATGACAGTAAAAGAAAATGCTGAGCTAGGCAAGGGTATTTAGTTCAGCAAGCTTCTACCCTTTTGGTTTATCTCAACTCTACCTCCCTGGTTTATCACTACATCCTTCATTGCTTTCTCTCTTGAGATAAAAGTGTCCAGCTGTCTCTTAAACTCATTTAGATTACTTGCATCACTGGCCAATTATTCCATATGTTTACGACTACTTCAGTCAAAATTATTTTACTCAATACCCTGTTTACTCTCAATTTCCTAATTCTACAATGTGTTTCCCGGTGTTTGAAATTCTTATTCTAGTGGGAACAGATCATCTTGTTCCTCATAACCAAAGCCCATTCATACCTTTGAAAATTACTTTGCTGTGACTTTTCTCTGTTGAAAAGAAGCCCCCTCTGTTATCACTTTTCCTACCAACATTAGGCTTAGAATCTGAAAGGGAAAGAGTATTGCTGTAGAATCTTATATAGTCTCAGTGTTAGAAGGCATACATTAAGACACTTTCATGGATGCTAATAAAGTTGTTGAGAGATTTTGGGAAAAACTTCTACCTAAGCTAAAGAAATACTCTGGTTTTATTCTGATTTGCATATAAAAGGTGACTTGGGTTCTTAATACCACCTTACATTTTCAGAGCACTTTTTAAAATCCTAAAGTGTTCCTGCAGATATTCCGCATCTTTATCTGTAGTTAGATGGCTCAGAGATTGGAGTCCTGGACCTAGAGTCAGAAGGACCTGAGTTCAAATGTGTTTGAAGACATTTAACTGGCTATGTGAACTTGGACAAATCGCCTAACCTCCTTTCAACCCTCAGTTTCCTAATTTGTAAAATGGGGATAATAATTATAACCAGAACTGTAGTAAATGTAAAATGATACAACATCTACAATGTGCTTTGCAAGTTTTTAAAGTGCTATCATGAAGCTGGCTATCATTATAGACATTCTCATTGATTCATGAACCATTCCATTTTATTTACAGGAAAATTGAGTTACCTTGGACAAAGATGTCCCCCAAAACCACACTGGAAACTTTCCTTGACTTCTAAAGTCCATGTTCTTGCAAGTGAAAAAACTCATTTATATTATAGAAGAGCTGGTCAACCTGTACAGTAAAGGAATGCTTTCTGCGATGTTATTTTAAAAGGTAGGTATGCTAGCTATTTATCACAAGCTCCAAGACTATTGGAAGGAGGGTGGGGCAAACAGGATGCAGTTATTTAATATCTTCTGTTTGACAGGCCTCACTAGTACATTTTTATCTAGTATACAAAGAAATTCTCTGTACCAACTCCAACTAGAGAATTCTTTGAAATTTAACATATAGGTTCTTTTATTTTGGACTCTGGAGACAGCCTTCTTTCAAGAAAGCAAACTTTGTATTCCTGTCACTTGTAGTCTGCTGATAATTAACCATGTGGATTCTAATGTGTGTATGTGTATGTGTGTAGGGGTGTTGGATTAAAGGGGTGTGTGTATGTTTATGTGTAGGATTATAGTCATTGGCATTTAATTCTGATACGTGAAATTCAATAGGCTCTTTCCTATGTTTCTTTCCATTTAAAAATCTGTAAAATGGATAGTTTTTTAAAAATGTTATGCAGTAGATATCGGAAGAAAGGTGAACAGGGACACGGCAAATATCTCAATTTTTCATTGTACACATTTGATTTTCAATTCAGTACCATTGGACATTTTTTGTATTGCCACACCATCAGAAGTAATACAAACACAGTGCCATAGCTCATGGCTACTGTTAGAGATCTAGGGGCATTTTTCCAACAAATCACTCAAACAAGACTTTTTCAAAAAAATATTTTTTTTGTCTTTTGTCAATTTATGCCGATAAAGATGTCTCTTTAGAAAAATTTCACAGCATTATGGCTCCCAGTTTTCCTAAAATATTTCCCAAGTCTACATCCATAGCCATTTGAAGCCAGTTACCTCCTAGGGCTCTCTAATTCTACTGCCTTCACATCAAAGACCTACAGAAATGATCATCTAAGAAACTACAAAGTCCTATCTTTTCCAAATCATTCAGTACCTGAAAATTTATTTCTTCTTAAGAATTCCTATTCTGTCCCCCCAGAACATCTCCATTCTAGTTTATAACCTGATGCTTTCTGTCTGGTTTTAATGAAAAGAAATTAGTAGGTTACATTCTCATTTCTACAAGTCAATTCTCAACTATTAGCACAATTAATAATAGTAATCATCCACTAAAGACCTGTCCTGATGCCTTACTTTGATGCTCACCTAAGCTAGCCCAGGTGAGCAGAGACTGACAGATCTTACCAAGCTAGAAAAGCTTCAAGTAACAGCCTGGTGATGGACTGTATGGTTTTCCTACAAATACCTGTCTAGCTAAGTTTAGAGAGTTTTATTATAAGAAAACTGGCTACAAGTGAGGACTTTTGGGCATAGTAACTCATGAAACCATTTAAGACATGGAGGGATTTCAGTCTGCATCAGTGGAAAAACTGGCTGAATTGATGAAATCAGAGCTTCATTTAAGTATTGACCTAATAAAAAGAAATAGTAGTCAGCTCCTTAGTAGAAGAACTGCCAATAACTATATTGACAAATAATATGGACAAGCCAGACTTTATTTTTCCTTTATAAATTTCCCATTTCTGTTGAGAGTACCATCATCCGATCAATCACCCATATTCTTATCTGCATGAGCTAACTTTGATTCTTCCACTTTCCTCATCCCACAAGTCCAATCAATCACCATTTCATCCTTCCTTTTACACGGTAGTGCAATTTACACTGGTACTGTTTCAGTTTGGACCCTCATTCTCTAACATCTGGACTACTGTAAGAGCTTCTTATAAACTCTTCCTGCCTCTAGTGTCTTCCCTTTCCACTCCATCCTTCACATAGCTGCCGAAACAATGGCACATGGCTCCCTACGACACAAACAAGGTCAACCGCATCACTTCCAGCCTCAGATATCTACAAAAGAAAAAAATGACTTCACAGCCTAACACTTAAGCCCTGCCATAGTATAGATCCCCCTTGCATTCCTTACCTTATATCACACTATTTCCCTTCATACTTTTAGTTTATGTTCCAGACAAGCGAGAATATAATTTCTGCCATCTCATCATGCCCTCACCTCTTTGGCTGCCATGAATTTATGCAGGCTGTCCCCTTTTGCCTGAAGGTCACTTCTAATCTCTAGCTGTTGAAATCCTTCTCTTTCTTCAAGGACCAAATCAGACACTACTTTCTCCATGAAACCTTGTCTGATCTCCCCAATGAAAGGGATCTATCTCCCTTGATTTTTCTTCTCTTTCTCTTTTTTTGATACACATATGTGTGTGTGTGAACTCATATTTGCCCTTATTACACTGTAATCCTGTAGCATACTTCTTGTCCAATCTACCCACTCCCTCCTCCCTCTCCTCCACCATTCAATTAAATGGTAATCTCCCTGAGAAAAGGGGCTATGTTATTGTTACTTTTTTTTTAATTTTTAAATATTTGTACTTTGGAAAGTTTTTCTTATACTTGGTACTTAAGCATGTTTGCTGAATTGATTTTCTCTCTCTCATTGCCTGATTTTTAACTATTTCATAGATGAGTTGAATCTTCACCAAAGGAAGCACAAAAGTCATTTCAGTTCCTTACCATTATAAAAAAGTATCATTGCTTCTGTGCTAGGGAGTAAAAATCGTTTTGGGGATTTCAGTTGCCCACAGTTATCTGTACTATCCAAAATCTGATTATAGGAAGGAGGGACTTTTATTTTTAAGATACCTTTCCTTTAATCTATTTTTTAATTGGTTGTATTACCAATTTATACTTACTGCCTATGACAACTATGTTGGGAAAAAAAAAACATTAGGATTCCTTTTAATATTAGCCAATAATGTATTTTAACTTATCATTTAAACTTCCTTCTGCTTATTTGTTTCTAAATTCATGATTATAAATTGATCTTTAACAGTCTTGCTCTCATTGCTTATTGCCATAATATAGTGCTTATTGCCATGTTCTATTGCTTATGACTGGAGACGTTACTTTCTCTCACTACTTAGCCACCTTGACATTGTTTGACCTTTATATCCTAAGAGATAAATGGGAGGATCGGAATTGGAACTGAAAGAGCAATTCTTCCAAAAGCTCCACATATTAATAATAATGATGATTTTCCCCCTCCAATCCATTAGCTTAGAAAACTTGTCTCTAACACCTTCCACCCTTAATTAATCTTTGGCATTAGATAGAGGAGTGGTCACTATTTCAATAGAAATTCCAACTGATTAAGTTTTGTACAGAGAATGGGATCAGAGCTCTGATCTAGTGCTTTGCCTTGATGGTACTTTCGGACCCAACCAGAAGATTCATTTAAAAATCTCTCACCTCACCTCACCTCACCTCATCTCACCTGTCTCCTCTCCTCTCCTCTCCTCTCCTCTCCTCTCCTCTCCTCTCCTCTCCTCTCCTCTCCTCTCCCCTCTCCTCCTCTCCACTCCACGCCTTCCCCCTTCTCTCCTCTTCTCTTCTCTCCTTTCCACTCCCCTCTTTTTCTCCTCTTTTCTTCCACTTTCCTACCCCGCAAACTCCCCGATAAAAATGATCAGTTAGCCTCTGTCTGAATGCCCAAAGGGAGAAAGACCTAAATTTGCTAACATCCTCTTTTTCTTTTATTCAACTGTGCACAACCACCCTGTTATAAATTAGACTCCTATATTAATTTCCATGTTATAGTTTAGAGAAGAGATGATTTCTCACTGCCTCATTG